>NC_065511.1:2635834-2645265 GCF_006386435.1 Epinephelus moara
AGAATATATTCCTGCAGATAGAAGGGACATGTATGCCTTTATTTATATGCACATGTGTATGAGTGCCTATCTGTTGCCTTTGACCTATGTATATGGTTGTGTGTGTGATTGTATGTTTGTAGTGGGGGATGCCACCTGGAGGGGGTGGGGGGGGTTTACAACTTTTGTAAGAAATGCTTAACCATTGATGTTAATGTTTTTGCTATGGATAAAATGATAAAGTGGTCAAAAAAAAAAAAAGAAAGAAATGAATGCACAAATGTAGAAGCAACCACACATGCTAAAAAACACAACCTCTTGCATCCACTGCCTGTTTGTAGTTACTGACAACTTGTAAAGGATTTATTACACAGAATTGGAAAAAACTGCAGTGTGTGTGTGTGTGTGTGTGTGTTGTCCCTGTAGCCTATCTGTTCATGCTACCTTTCCATTGACTGTGTCTCTCCAAGGCAGTGTGGATGTGATGAGGTCCACTCTGCGGTGATAATAAGCTTGTTAATTATGAAGCCATATGGCCCACAGCTTGCCGTCTATATCCCAACTATGATTATCAACATTAATCGGTTGAGGATATAGCAGACGCTGCCTCTGGACCAATGGAGGAGGAGGTTGCTGGAGTTGTTGAGGATGAGTTCCTTTTGCCTCTAGATGGTGCAATGAGTATAACTCAATATATGCAAGTAGATGTCATGGGCATGACAAATTCGGGACAGACTGGACAATGTATGCTGTAACATGCAAAATGGCCGGCACGCCACGGCACTGCTGTTGAACAGAAATTGACCATCTTCTCAATACAGCATGACGAAGATCTAAAGGCTTTTCAAAACAAATTCCAGGTGGATCTGGTGAACTTGCTAGGAGTACATCAAAGTATAAAACATGTCATTGCCTGTTGCTAGTAGGGGCATTTTAAATGATCTTGGCATGTAGATGTCCTAAATGTGAATTTGGAGTACCTTGAAGTTACAAACCACTTACTGTTTCATGATGAAACATGGAAATTTGATGCCTCATCATTGCCACACAGTTTAACGAAAGCTCAAGTTTTTAACTACTTTTCAAGAAGATATTCTTCATTAATTCCCAGGAATTCAATTTTTTTACTCCGTTGTCACATACACACAGGCCCAAAATACACACACATGCACAAACAGGACCTATACATGCATTGAATGGAGCACTTTGACAGTGCCAAGGAGGTCAAAAGGCACCTATCCTGCTACTAGTCCACACTCCATACTTAATCTGTAAGGGTACTTGAACTGGCAACTCTCAGGTTCCCAAGACAAGTCCCTACAGACTGAGCTACTACCCCAATTTTATCTCGAAGGACTTCAGATTGATCGGGTTAAATCTCTAGGAGGAGTGAAGTGTGATCATTGTAAATGGTTGGAAAAAGTGCACCACTTTCATTGCTTGGGCCCTAATGATTCTTTGCTTTAAAATAGGGTTCTCATGCCGCTATTGGTGTCTGGGCCCAATAATAATAATTAAATAATAATAGGTCCCTCCATTTCAATAGGATCCTCACACCGTTCGGTGCTCAGGCCCTGAATATAGATGCTTGCGTTGTTTACGGGGTTCGAGCCAGCATGGACCATTTGAAGCTGCGAAGGTTCAAGTCCTTTGACAGTTCAAAACACCTACATAAAGAAAACCAACAGGTTTTATGACCATCAGATTCACACAATCATTCATGTAAGTCCAAATCTGTGCTGGGTTACATTCTTCTTTGGCAACACTGTTCACCCATATTCATCCATTGCAGAGATATTTTGGGAACATGCCTCAGTTGTTTCATTTAAAAAATCTACCAAGTTTGGCGATATTTGAACAAACTGTAATTGATTCATGGCCAAATTTTGCACCACGTCAATACGTTTGTTTTCTGGAACTGGTGGCGCCCCATATGGAGTGGTTTCAAAATAATTTTACACACGTGGTTTAACATTGTCATGAAACATATCCTGCAAAGTTTGTAATGATTGGACAAACTTTTGTAGATTTATAGTCTGATCTGTGTCATACCACACGCATTTTGTGGCATTTTGCTGCAAGCAGCAATGAACGAACCCTTGCACCTTTGTGCACATTGAGGGTACACCATCAACATGGCTGTACATTTCTGCGTCTGTTGTCCACTGAATGCAGGTTTAGATGTTATTTGTTGTGTGAAGTGGGTACTACTGAAAATTACAAATAACAAATTGGGTACCACTTCCTGCATGCACAATGTGACACTAGAGATCACTCAGAAATTATATATAATGTTACTGACTTAAAGTTTTTAAATTTTCTGCTTTAGAGCAACAAGATATCCCTTCCATGTTCTGCTGGCTGTAATGTTACTCCACTTCATCAAGTTTTCAGCAAAAACGGAAATGTAAAGTATTTTAATAATGTGATTTATGAGTATTTTTTTAATTTTATCCACACAAATGACATGTCTGAGTCTCCAGCAAGGTCTTAGGAAGCTCAAAGTGAATCTTTTTAACCCTGAGCTTATTTCATAGACCTCTGCTCGAAAATTGCATACCCATAATGAAATGAATATATCTCTGCAACCACAAGGTCTATTTGAATACTTTTGGTGTCATGGTAAAGGGAACACTTGTGAGATTTGTTAAGATGTGTTTCTAGGTTTCTACCGTTTTTTTCCCCGTTAAAGGGGTTTTTTTGGGGAGTTTTTCCTTATCCGCTGCGAGGGTCATAAGGACAGAGGGATGTCGTATGCTGTAAAGCCCTGTGAGGCAAATTGTGATTTGTGATATTGGGCTTTATAAATAAAATTGATTGATTGATTGATAAATATCAGTATACTGTATATGTTATATGTGAAGAGTAAATGAAGATGGCACATAGCACAAATGAAAAATTTTGAGGTTCGCCTAAAAAAAAAAGAAGCATTTTCAGGATGAGTATCCCTTTGGAATGATGCAGCTGCAGCTCTAAACCTCTATCAAATCATAGCACAATATGTGAACATTAACTCTGCCAAGGTTGATTCTGATAGTGAAGCAGAAGAATATTAGAGAGGTTTTAGTACAGAAAATTCAGGCGAGCTCTCCAAAATTGCACCATGTTTGCATGTGATTTTTGTCATATACAATCCTATATCTTTCATTTTTTGTTGCTGTAAATCCCTAATGATGTTTAGGATACATACAACTGTCCGTTTCGTTTTTTTTTAATGTATTTCCCACTCCAAACTGACCAGTACACACCTACTACATGTGAATCTGATTTTCTCTTTTGTGCTTTGGAGGCTCGTATCTCTGTGACTGCTTGGTCGATTTGAGTGATTGACACATGATTCGTTAAAGCCAATAGAATGATGCTACACCCACCAAAACGAGATTGACAGCACTGTAAGCCAATCAGAGTCAGCAGAACGCCGTTGTCGGGGAGATGTTGGCTGCTGTGAGTGGTCATTGTTATGCTTATTCCCGGAACCTGAAGGCTGTCATGTTTCGCTCGGATTCATTTGAATGCTGGACAACATGTCAGTCAAATGGAATGGAATGTGGAATGTTTAATGGCACAATGAGCTTTTCACAAAACAACAAAGGTAAGAGAAATATTACAACTATATATCGGCGAAACGATTTCTGTTGTTGTTGTTCTTTGGCCTCTATCTCTCTGATGCTTTGGTGTAGAGTACTTTGGCACATATGTGTGGAAACAGCAGAGTCTCAGCTTTCATTTGAGATGAACGGCGTGTGCTTTGCATAACGTGTCGTCGAGTTAGAGCCCGAAATATACCGAGTGGGTCGGGATATTGGTGCTGTATGGAGTTGGATTTGTTGTTGTTTATTTAGGTGTTGTTTGAGCTGTGTTTGGGGCATGTAAAAAGGGTTTTTACAGCCTTGTAGCCCAGGTTCTGCTGTTTAATTTGATGTGCAACATCACTATATTCTTCGTGATCAGTGCATTGTTTCACACTGTATTTGCAAAGTCGCTCTCGAAGTCCCCCAATTGGGGGACTTTCCATTTTAACAGGCAATACAACTAAAAGTTTTTGTCACAGGATGTCTTGAAAAACACACACACACACACACACACACACACAGAAACACTGATGTCTGTCATCTTAAATCAATTCCACTTTGAATATCTATGACTTCTGCATCGCTGCAGCAACAGTTACCATTCAAATGTGATGTGTTCAGCACTTTAAAGGGTTAATTTGGGATTTTTGACATGGGGTTGTATGAGGTACTATATATAGTCAGTGTATTACCTTCAGCAGTTAAAGGTCGACACACCCCCAGTTTGGAATAGCAGGCAGGAGTCCCACCAGGGAAGATCAGCATTAGATTGCTGTGGACAGGGGTCGATATCAGAATGTATTTTAGCCACCTTAAAAGAGACCCACCTAAAAAATCAATATCAGTCTAAGTGGACGCTATATTGAGGATTTTTTCACCGCTTTACATCGCCGTCAGACTGCCCTTTTCTTTGGCATTACACTTTCTCAACTGTGAAACTTCCATATTACTGTGCCACCACTGTTGCGTAGTATATGACTCTGCAGCTCATAGTGGGATCCATGACAGTGCAAAATGAATCAAATTCAGTCTTCCATTTTGCTATTTTCCAAGCTACTGTCGTCACAATCTGGGTAGATGGACAGTATTGAACCCCGTGGTCCCTCCACCTCACTAATGCCTATGAGACTAATTAGCTGGAAGGGGAGCAGACAGCAGCTTTGGAGACAGACCTTCAGTAAGCATCTGTAGCAACTCAAATTCAGCCGGCACAAACCCTGAATCTCCATGGAATCAGCAGGCTTCTGTTGTTGCCATTACACAGGTTACCCAGCACTGCCATTGACCACCAGACTCCACCCACTTTGCCCACAGCTTCTCTATCACTCAGTGGTATCAGCAGTGCTCAACATGGGATGATGCATACTCTTGTGTCATTAATTGGATCAACTGGAGAAGTGGTGCATTCAAGAGATACGTTTGGTGAGCAGACATGCATCAAGCAAGGGGACGTAGTAGGAGGTATGAAGGGCATCTGCAATAACCCTGAGCAAGTTGCCTTGAGTACCACTCTTTCAGCTTCTGCCCTCCTCAAGTCATTGGATGAGATCTCCGATGATGCTAAAGCATTGGATAAGACAATGAAGCCCAAAAGACACAAAGAAGAGGGTAAGGGATGGCAGAAGTTTGACGTAGTGGGCTGTGGTAAAATCCTGAGAGTACTACCGGTGCTACTCACCCACTCACCTCAGAGACTACTTCCCTCCATCATATCAGAAACAGCCAGGTGGCAGATGAAAGTTGAATGGACAAGATGCATTGAGGATCTGACAGGATATTAGCACACTGTTTTCTTAATCACTTCCTGGCGGAATTTCATGCACCAATCCCAAATAAGGTGACAACGAAATTCAAGACAAATAGTGTGAGAGTCGATGGGAAGATCATATGTGACTTTGAGGCATCATTTGCTTAACTGCTGGTGGTGGAGAGCAGGAGAGGAATGGAGCACTCTGCCCTCTTTGTCTACCAACTTGGCCCAGTCCCTGCATCCAACATCAGTGAGTATGGATGACAAGTCTATGATTGCCCAGCATCTTAAAATCCTTGTCATCAATTTCAACTACAGTGGAGAGGACCTGTAAAATCTTTAGATATTTGTGTCTTCTTTCAGGTGATGTCCTCACGTAATCAGACATACACTTTTTGATTTTTTTTGCCTTACAGCAAGAAGAAATCCTGTCCTTGTCCCATTCACTTTGGTGTTATTTTACCTCATGTTTTGACAAAAACTCACATGTAGAGATTTTAAAACTGTGATTTCTCAGTTATTTTGTACTGTATCGCACAAATTAGCCCAAATTATACATCTAAAACTTCAGCAAAATGGTGGGATGCTCATAGTGATGTAATACAACCTACAGCTTTTGACTTTTGATGCATTTTTCAAGTTGTATTCTCTGTGTTGTCTGCAGATCTACTTAACAATGACGCAGCATTTTCATGCCCCGTATACAGACACACAGCAGATTTTGCTGATGAGACCTCCATCACTTTCTGATTAGTGTATCTCTCTCTCTCTCTCTATCTATCTCTCTCTCTCTCTCTCTGTCTGTATGTCTATCTGTCTCTCCTTGTGTGTCTGTGTCTGTCTCTATCTCTCTGTGTCTCTGTCTTCTGCTATGGGGGCGGCAGTAGCTCAGTCCATAGGGACTTGGGTTGGGAACCGGAGGGTCGCCGGTTCAAGTCCCCGTCCGGACCAAAATATGGAGCGTGGACTGGTAGCTGGAGAGGTGCCAGTGCACCTCCTGGGCACTGCCGAGGTGACCCTGAGCAAGGCACCGAACCCCCCAACCGCCCAGAGCGCCTGTCATGGGCAGCCCACTCTGACATCTCTCCACTTAGTGCATGTATAGGTCCAGTTTGTGCATGTGTGTGTTCCGACCTGTGTGTAATTGACAACAGAGTGAAAAATTGAATTTCCCCTCAGGGATTAATAAAGTATATAAAATTAAATTTAAAAAAAAAAAAAGATTCTGCTTTCTTCTACATTTTAGACTTTTTTCTGCTTAATTGAGTATCTCTTATACTGACAGTTATATTAACAAATATTTCTTCTGTCAGCTCTTTTAGACAGTGATCCAACTAACAGCTGTGCAGTATTACAGTTTAGTTTCCAGCTTTTCTAGCAATGTTTTTAAGCTCTTGACCTCAGTAAGTAATGCATCAACCGGGCGACAGAAGCTCACAGTGGTGGCTCTGGTCAGAAAAGATGCAAGTTGGTTGGATTTTCAAAATAAAAAAAATCTAGATGGTACCAGGAGTTTAACTAGGGCCCTGGACAAGGTTGGATTTTCAAAATGATATGATAAAATAAGTTTTGATTGACTACTACCTCTGCATACTTTCAGCAACAGAAACGATATAAATGTCAAAATGAAATGCTCTTTAATGACATTAATGCTTGTATTGAACTTGTTTCTACATTTTTTTTTTTTTTTTTTTGCTTTTTAAATTAAAAAGCATTTCCTCTTTCAGCCTATTAGTTAAAGGAACACTTACCTTTCTGGAAATTTTACACATTTCTTTGTTAAGGTTTAAATTGCTATTAATAAGCTGATGGCACACCAAAATGTAAGTGAATTCCACCAGAGATCAAATCTCATAATTATACCATTCTCATATGGTTCTAAGAAAACTCCGACCAATCATTGCATTCGGTCCGAATGCAATGATTGGTCTGAGTTTTCTCCTGTCCTGTCTGTCTTCCCCACATGGAGGCCTCCGACTGACATAACCGCTCATGTAACATCCACCCACACCCACCCCCGAGTCTGTGAGACAACAAACAGGCCAGTAATAGGGACGCTTGTGGATGTAAACCAGTAACAGGGACGCTTGTGGATACAAACTAGTAACAGGGACGCTTGTGGATATAAACTAGTAACAGGGACGCTTGTGGATATAAACTTTTCTCCGTAACAATGGCAGACAAATGCGGACCACCTCCAGCCGCTCCAACAGGGAAATCAGTTGGCAAAAGAAAGAAACGGTGCAACAAGAAGTAAATTCTTCAGTGCAATACAGTTGCAAGTTTCTAACAGACATTAGAAACCGCTGCAGAGCTGCATTTTGTTTTTGTGCTGCGCATAAAAATGACAAATAAAGTTCAGTTCAGTTCATAACGTTATATATGACAACACAGCATCCAGTTGCTAATGGCTAACGTTAGCCTACTGTAGCGTAGCGTCTGAAACATTAACGTTATCTTCCTTGTGCATTTCAACTTACTAGTAACGTTAACGCTACTATCTAACGTTAGCACTGTAACCTTACTCTAAAACTCATCAGTCATCACTGTCTCCAGTTGAGTTTTAAAACTCCGGGGTTGCGTTTGACTGTCTTGGTTGTAACGTTACACTCGCTCTCCTATGTACAATGCATTTGGGCTTTAACATTTTTCAGGCAATTCATGTCACATTTCTGCATTTTCAGCTTTGCTTTGCAGTTTATTTTTACATTCAGCATTAACGCACACCTTCTGTGGGGAATACATTTTTGCATTATAATTGCCCCCTCCAACACTTGATGTCCTGTGCACAGCATGCAATATGGGTGTACATAGCAGCACTGAAATGAATGCTACAAACCACTGTGTCTCACTCCCTGACAAGGACTGAGTGGAACATAATGAGTGGGTACTGACCAATTGTACCAACAGTAAACTTCCTCCATTGCCCCTATACTTAATACCAAGTTACATAGCACTTTGCAGGAAATGTCATTAGTAACAGTTACATACCAGCAAATGACATTCAAATTTTCAAGAAATTAGTAGGAGCTTGTAGTATCTGACGTGCCAAGTTATGTGATGATGGGGTTTGTTATGATCAGTTAGGGGCCCAGGTCAAGACTTTATTATGGCCTAGGTCAAGGATAGATAAGCTAGCTAGATAAGGTTGGATTCCATCTAGATTGTCTCTCTGTCACCTGTCACATTTTGTCTCAAAGTTCATCAAAACAACCGAACCCTATATAGGCATGGTATTTGGAGCTGTTTTTCAGAGCAGTTCATATTGGCTTCGAACCCTCTCTCTAATTGTTTTAGAATGATGGTTTCTGTTAGGGGGTAAATACACTGGGACCTTAGATGTTTTCTTTTTTTCTCGGGTGCTTAGGGATATAGGTGCTAGGCAGGGAAAGGTCCACTGGAAGGTGCCATGGGTCGACCAGCCTGAATTTGGACATTGTTTTGATTTTATTTACTGAGGTTTCCACATGTATTTGTTTAAGTCATATCCCTACACAAAATGTTAAAATTCCTCCTTTTTAAATTGGTCTGGAGTACTATATGTGGTCGCCTAAGGCAGAGGGGCCGTGAGAGAATTTTTCCTGTCTAGACTGTTTGATGGACATTTCAGGAAAGATAGTTGCCTGACAGGTTTTCGCTCTCGCACTCCATAAAGTTGCTATATTGTTAAAGTTATGCTGTAGGCAGCACTGTATGAGGAACTGTTATTCTTATCACAACTGCAAGTATGTATGTACTACTCTTTTATTTTTCGAGACTCTGTGTAGTCTCGAAGGGGGGAAATAAGTAGTATCTGACGTGCCAAGTTATGTGATGATGGGGTTTGTTATGATCAGTTAGGGGCCCAGGTCAAGACTTTATTATGGCCTAGGTCAAGGATAGATAAGCTAGCTAGATAAGGTTGGATTCCATCTAGATTGTCTCTCTGTCACCTGGCACATTTTGTCTCAAAGTTCATCATTTGGGGCGGCAGTAGCTCAGTCCATAGGGACTTGGGTTGGGAACCGGAGGGTCGCCTGTTCAAGTCCCCGTCCGGACCAAAATATGGAGCGTGGACTGGTAGCTGGAGAGGTGCCAGTTCACCTCCTGGGCACTGCCGAGGTGCCCCTGAGCAAGGCACCGAACCCCCC
>NC_065511.1:2645593-2656697 GCF_006386435.1 Epinephelus moara
CCCTCAAAGGCAAATACGTCTTAAGACTGTCAGGGGCAGCAATATGCCAAAACTCCGTCCAGTCTGTCAGTTCAAAGAAGAAGAAATATATGTCATCAGTAGTCGTCGATAAAAAGACGTGATGAGTTTTTTTTTTTTCAACACTTTATTTCAATTCTTGTACAAAACAAGCAGTGACAGACATGAACAGAACAAATATGCCAGGGTTAAGAGAAAAGAAAAAGAAATAAAATAAACAAATAAATAAATAAAAAAGTTCAGCAGGTTTTTCTGTTACAAAATTTTCTTTTATGAATATGGAATTTCGCTAAGATAATAGATAGATATATGATATAGAATTGTTTTTGTTTTGAAATGCTGACATCATAAAATCCAAACAGCACATCTTTGTACAGTAGTGAAAATAGAACATAAATGTTGCAACGAATATACTCGACAAAATCTTTCCCAAAAGTGACAGTATAGGGGCAGCAAAACAAATGTACAGTTACCAAACAACAATCTTCAACAATGCCGTCTGCAGCTGTGCTGATTTCATATTGAAACAGAATGCTTGATCACTAGGAGAACAGTTGCCGTTGTGACTGAGAATTATGTTATGAATATGAACAGTTCACAAGTTACAAATTACTCACTCCCATAGTTTTTTTGGAGCCTGCTTGCTTTTTGTAAACTTGTCTTCATTGGTGGCCCTGAAATGAATCAGGGCTTGTGTTTTGTCTGGTGGCCCTGAAATGGAACAGAGATAACAACATTATTTTGTTTTATTTTTTACTTTTTTGGGCTACCTGTCAGATATTCGTTAAGTTATTAGTTTAGTTTCATGCAGTATTGCAAGTACTATCACAATGAATACTGTAGTCAACATCCAGCAGAACTGGTGAGGCTGTTTACACAGTCACACAAGTGTTATCTGGTGACTTTCATCCACGTTAACGTTTCACTCTTTGGGTTATAAGTTGATATTCAACCAAATAACCTGTACCACAACAACCGACGTAACTTATTCAGCGGAAAGTCACCAGATAATACGATCACTAACGTTAACCTGCAGCTGTAACGTTACCAGCTGCAGACTCTACGGCTACAGGAGATGACACCGTCCGGTCATCTTACAAAAATGTCGATGCAAACATTTCACGTATATTAAAACAACTTAACAACTACATTATCACTGAGAAAAATGACTTTTTGTAACTGAATGACAGCATACTCGGTTATCAGAGAACCGGGGTTACGTGCGGCGGGGCAGGCAAGCCGTCGCCCGCGACCAAAAATATGTGTGTTACGCTACAAAGAGGTCTATAGTCCATAAAATGACGTTAAACTAAGATAATGCAATGGTTATCATAATTTTAAAACAACTATTAACGAGGAAAATACTCACATTGATAACTCTGCTTCCTTACGCTTGTCGCCGCCATCTTGCATTGACTGAATCGTCTGTACTCGGCTGGGTTCGGCTGAGCTCGGCGGATGATACACAAAGGATTCTGGGATAGCACTTACTGCCAAGGGTGGTCCTGGAAAATCTTAAAAGTGAGGGCCATACAGCCCTTATTCTTGACCCTCAACTCAACACTCTGAGAATCGGGACAGCACTAGCACTTCACGGGAGCGCGGATTTTTGAGACTGAGGGTTAAGATTGAGGGTTAAGATAGGAATTGGGATTGGGCCTAAGACCCTGACAATGTTTCTCGGCTGACTACCTGAAAGTGGTGTTGAGGAGAGCTGACAGGACCTTTTTCCAGATGTTGTAAGAGTAGCAGAGGTGATGTTGCATGGAGGAAACAGAGAGTTTCTTTTCCAGAGAAAGTAACAAAGGAGGATGATACCCAAGTGAGGCCTCAAATAAGGACATACCTGTTGCAGAGCTGACTAGGGAGTTATGGCCATATTGGATCCAGGGAAGATGTGTTCTCCAGGCAGAGGTTTTAGAGGCAGTTACACAGCATTGAGCAGTTTCCAGATCCTTATTTGTCCTTTCAGTTTGCTTGTGAATGAAAACCAGAGGTTAATCTTACAGACGTACCAAGGGCTTGACAGAAAGATTGCCATTCCTTGGATGTGAACTGTGGGCCATGATCAAAGACTATATCCTGGGGAATGCCATGTAAGTGGATACAAAGTGAGCAGCTTGGGAGAACCGATCTACAATGGTGAGGATTGCGGTATTGCCTTGAGGGGGAAAGTCTGGTCACAAAGTTGATGGCAATGTGGGGCCAGGGGTGACAGGAAGGTCTGAGCAGGCCTGCAGGTAGAGAATGAGTGGACTTACTAGTGGGCCACCAGAAGTGGCGTTTTACCAGGGATAGGGTGTGGTTAACTCCCAGGTGGCAAGAGAGATGGTCTGAGTGGGTCCACTGGAGAACCTGGGAGCGGGCTAAATCTGGGACAAATAGACGGCTAAGGGGACCTCCTCCTGGGTCAGGCTGGGTCTGCTGTGCCTCCATGGGCAACTCGATTTCCAAGAAGACGGCTGCCACAACACAGGAGGAAGACAGAATGGTTTTAAGGTCTGATGTTGTGAGACCCTGGACCATGGACGTTGTTAGACCTGGGCATTCCCGGCTATAGCCCCGGATCTTTTCAATCAATCAATCAATCAATCAATTTTATTTATAAAGCCCAATATCACAAATCACAATTTGCCTCACAGGGCTTTACAGCATACGACATCCCTCTGTCCTTATGACCCTCGCAGCGGATAAGGAAAAACTCCCCAAAAAAACCCCTTTAACAGGAAAAAAAAAAAACGGTAGAAACCTCAGGAAGAGCAACTGAGGAGGGATCCCTCCTCCAGGACGGACAGACGTGCAATAGATGTCGTACAGAACAGATCAGCATAACAAATTAACAGTAATCCACATGACACAATGAGACAGAGAGAGAGACAGAGAGAGAGAGAGAGAGAGATGCAGGTAATGACAGTAGCTTACAACAACATAATTGAAAGTAATAATATTATAGTTATAGTCATTTTGGGCTCAGCCCCAGATCTTTTAAGCCTGTTTTTTTGGGGTTTTTTTTACTAATAAAGCACCTCGTTTTCAACTTAAAGTCCACAGCACAGCACGAGAGCACTGCACGCAGCACAGCAGCACACAACACACTCACTGTCACACCAGCTTACATGGCATATGCCCATATATGGGCAGTCAGAATGATAACTTGTTACAGTTTTCAAGTGCAACGTCAGTAGGCTACTCTGTATTACAACTGTATTTATTGTGCATACTGGTGGCCAGCACAGAGTCGCCGCATTTTACTTCTTGTCTTGTAGTAAGTATGGATATTAGACGATTTTTTGGAAAAAACAAAAAGGCACACCATCTGAATGTGAAGCAGATTTTCTCTTCTGTGCTTTGGAGGCTCTATCTTCGCAACGGAATGGTTGATTTGAGTGATTGACACCTCGTTTGATTTGTTAGAGCCAATAGAATGATGCTATACCCACCAAAACGAGATTGACAGCACTGCGGTCATTGTAATGCTTCCCCATGGAAACTAAGCCTGTCATGTTCGCCCGGATTCATTTGAATGCAGCACAACATGTCCATCTACCAGGATGCCCTGAGGGCTTCTGAATGCAGAAGTGTTGGTACCGGCTGGCGGGAGCTTTGTTAACTAAACAGAACAGTAACATATGGTTAAAAACTCTCCGGATAAAAGTCAGAGAAATCTGACAGGTGATCCTTTGAGAAAGGCACCTTCAGGTCCCTAGAGGCGAAGTGAGAGAATGGGGAAAATGAAAAGAAGAAGAAGATACTCTTCATGGACTCGGCGGGTCAGCACAGCTGTGTTGTGAATGGACCAGAGATGGGGGCAGGTAAAGATGAGTCTGATGAGGTAGGAGGTGACTCTGGTAGCGATAGCAGTTGTACCTTTATGGAGGTAGTGACTGGGTCGAAGAAGGGAGAGTGATTATCTTGGAAGTAGTGGTACCGATTATATTTATTAAATTATATTGAGATTTGGTGAGGAGAAGGGAATTTCTTCTATGAATCCGGTGAAATTATCTGGGCTTTTGAACAGTAAGGTTCGTATGGCTAAAGTCTTGAAAGATGGTAACTTGTTGATTGTTTGCAGGGATGAGAAACAGCGAGAGCGAGCTGGCAAGATCACCGAAATAGGACGGAGTAAATTGGTAAGTTCAGAGTGCCAGTTGGAGTGTCAATGGAGGAAATTAAAGCCAATCTAAAAGGGGGAGTGAGAGATGGCAGTGAGTCTGTGTTGCTTGAATTTGAAGAGGAGATACTCTTGAAGAAAGTCACTCTGGGTTTTTTAGTTATAGTGTAAGGGAGTATGTGCCAAAACCAATGAGGTGCTACAACTGTCAGAGATTTGGACATACAGCCAAGTATTGCAAGGGAAAGAGAAGATGTGCCAGGTGTGGAGAGAATCATGAGTATGGGCAATGTAGTCATGAGCAGCCAAAATGTTGTAGCTGCGGTGGCAATCACAGTGTGGCTTATGGAGGGTGTGAAGTAATGAAAAGGTAAGTGATAATTCAACAGGTAAGAACCCAGAATAAGACCACCTATGCAGAAGCTGTGAAGATGGTTACGCAGAGAGAGGGGCAAGATGGAAGGATGGAGGGAAGCAGAGCAAGAGTGCAACCAGCAGAGGGGCGAGAGCCAGTGAGAGAGTCAGATCAGGCAAGTAAGGGGAAGGTGATGGTTGATATAAAGAAACTAGTCACTTTCATAGCAGGTGTAGTAAATGTCACAATGGAGGTTAAGTCAAAAACTTGATGTGGATTGTAAGGGCAGCAAACTACTATCTAGATACCAGTGGGCTGACATGGGAGGAGGTGAATAAGGAGCTCAGTAGTCAGGAGCAAGCATGGGCGAGGATCTAGTGCTATTAATGGTTTTTGTACTGCAATGGAACACGAGAAGTTTGTTGGCTAATGGACAGAAATTTTAAAAGTATGCAGATGAGCTGCCCAGTAAACCAGATGTTATTTTTGTGCAGGAAACATGGCTAAAACCAAATTTGAATTTCAGGATAGTTGGCTATGTTTCTGTTAGGTGTGATAGGGGGTGTGGAGTAGGGGGAGGCTGTGCAACATTCATTAGAGAAGATGTTTCCTTTAGAGAGAGGATAGGAATTGAGTTAGAATATGCTACTGTTGAGATATGGACAAGTGGGGCAGAGCTTGTAGTCATTAATAGTCATTAATTATTATAATCCTTGTAAGAAACTGGAGTTGGATAAGTTAATACAAATTGAGGGGATGGATGGAAATAGGGTGATGTTGTGTGCAGACTGCAATGCTCATAGTACTTTATGGGGAGGAGCAAGAACAGATGCAACTGGTGTGGTAATTAAAAAACTGCTGGAAGAAAAGAGCATGGTTTGTGTTAATGATGGGAGAGGGACTAGGATTGATGTGCGCACAGGGAACACTTCAGTACTTGATTTAACTCTGGTGTCTAGGAATTTAGCAGGAATATGTGAATGGGAAGTGGCAGATGACACAACAGTAGGGAGTGATCATTTTCCAGTGTTGTGTAGCGTATTACTCCAAAGGAATGAAAGGCAAGGGAAATTTGGGGGAAATGGATATTTAATAGTGCAAAATGGGGTCAGTTTGAATATATGTGTGAGAAGGAAATGGATAAAATAGATTTAAATGAGGATGTTGAGGAGATTGATAGAAAGTTTAGAGCAATAATGATAGAAGTTGCTAATCAGACAATTTCTAGAAGTAAAGGAACAATGAAGAGAAGGGCTGTGCCCTGGTGGACAGATGAGTGTATTACGGTAGTGAAAGAGAGGAATAAAGCTTTAAAGGTTTTAAAGAGAACGCATAATTCCCAGAACTTAATTAAATATAAACAAGCTCAAGCAATTGATAGGAGAACTGTTAGTAAAGCGAAAAAGCAAAGTTGGCAGACTTTTTGTGATAAAATTGGCAGATCAACTCCTGTTGGGGATGTTGGGGCATGATTGGAAGCATGAGAGGCGTAAGGAAAGAATGGCAGTATCCAGTTTTGAAGTTGGAGGAGGAAACGGCAGTGTCTGAGGTAGAGAAGGCTGAAATGATAGCTAGGGCCCTCACTAAGATCCATAGCTCTAACACGCTATCTGAGGAGGGCAGGAGAGGAAGAGCAAGGACAAGTGCAGCATATTCTGGGATTTTGGAAAGAAGGGAGGATACAGACAGGGTAATGGATGCTCCATTTACTTTGGCTGAAATGAGGAGAGCACTAACTAGATCTGGGCTAACATCTCCTGGTGGGGATGAGATTTGCTATGTAATGCTAACACAGTTAGGTCTCTTAGCGTCCATGAAGCTGCTAGGTCTATATAATAAAGTGTGGGAAATGGGGAAATTACAAAGTAGCTGGAAAGAGGCAGTGATTATTCCTATCAGGAAGCCAGGAAAGGATCCATCAAGTCAAATGACCTATAGACCCATAGCTCTAGTGTCGCATATGGGGAAGATAATAGAGAGAATGGTCACAGATAGACTGACATTTTATATGGAAAGCAGAGGACTGCTATCTCCTTCTCAGAGTGGTTTTAGGAAGGGTAGAGGGACCATGGACCCTGTTATGTGTCTTGAAACAGAGATTAAGAAAGCACAAGTAAATAAAGAATCTGTTATGGCTGTGTTTTTTGACGTAGAAAAAGCGTATGATATGGTATGGAGGGAAGGAGTTATGATAGAATTAGATATGATGGGAATAACAGGTAGGGTATATAATTGGGTTAAGGAATTTTTATTTGACCGATTTATTCAGGTTAGAATTGGGACAGCTTTATCACAGAAATATAAGGTCGATAATGGTACTCTTCAGGGGAGGGTTATCAGTCCTTTACTGTTCTCCATTATGACAAATGATGTTTTTTCTCAAGTTCAGGGTGATATTGGGCGATCATTGTTTGCAGATGATGGTGCCTTATGGAAAATGGGGAAGAATATTGAACATATTGTGAATAAAATACAAGAAGCAGTCAATGTAGTTGAAAAATGGTCCTATTCTTGGGGATTCAAGTTCTCAGTCGGGAAAACCAATACAGTATTGTTTACTAGAAGGAGGGGTGCTGATCCTCAGTTAAAGATGTATGGGCAAGTAATAAAACAAGTGAAAGATTTTAGATTTTTGGGGGTGTGGTTTGATGAAAAGTTGACATGGAAAAAGGATATTAATAGGGTGCATGCTAAGTGTAAAAAAAATACTGAATATGATGAGATGTTTAACAGGATCACAGTGGGGAGCAAGTAGGTCAGCACTGAAAAAGATTTATGTTGCACTGATTAGGTCAGTATTAGATTATGGGAGTGCTGCATATGGTTCAGCATCTAAGTCTTCACTGAAGAAGTTAGAGGTGGTGCAGACTCAAGCCCTCAAGGCTGTGTTGCGGGGCTTTCAGATCAACTCCTATGTCTGCTCCTCAGGTTGAGGTGGGTGAAATGCCACTGCATCTTAGACGAAAACAGCTAATGATGAACTACTGGGATAATCTTAAAGTGCATTCTGAAGGGCGACATCCAACAGCAAAGGTGCTTCTTCCCTGTTGGGAAAGTGAAAGAGCCAAACGGAAGTGTTTTGCTTGGAGCAGTGTGAGAGTAGCTAGAGATATGACATTAGATCAGTTAAAATACTCACCTACAGTGCCATTATCAGTAACACCACCCTGGTTGTTTCCTGCAGTTTTAGTTGATTTATCTATGCTTCAGGTGCAGAAGGAATTTGGCAATATTGCTCATCTAGTTGAGGATAGGCTGAATACAGTTTACCAATCAGCTGTGCCTGTGTTTACAGATGGATCTAAGGATCCAGATACAGGGAGAACTGGGTTTGCTTTTAGTGTTCCAACCATGCAAGTCTCTGTTAAGAGAAGAACGTCAGATCATTTGCCTGTCTACACGGTTGAGATGTTGGCGATAGTATCAGCATTACAGTGGGTAGAAGAGTCACAATTCAGAGATGTTGTTCTTTGCTCCGATTCATGTTCGGCACTAATGTCCTTGCAGTCATCTATATCAGACAGTAGGCAGGATATTATTTATATAACTTTTGAAACTTTGCAAAGGATTAAGAATATAAACATTTGGGTGGCATTTATGTGGGTTCCGGCTCACAGAAGAGTTGTGGGAAATGAATTAGTAGATGCATTAGCTAAAGAAGCACTAAAAATGGAGGAGGTCATGGAAATTGCACTGAGCAAATCAGAAGCAAAAAGTCTAATTAAGGAGAAGATCATGAAAGAGTGGCAGGAATGGGATACAGCTATCACAGGTAGACACCTCTATGCAGTCCAGTCAGTAGTGGGCACAGTAAGAAGCCAATAGAACCACCAAAGAGGAGAGGATTTTAACAAGACTGAGGGTAGGGCAAGCTGGGCTCAATAAGACACTGCACCTGATAGGAAAACACCCCTCAGGGCTATGTGAACAGTGTCAGGAAGAAGAATCAGTGGAGCATGTTATTTTGCGGTGCCCTAAATACTCACACGAATGTGACTTATTAACCAACAATTTGGGCAACCCAATAGGCCTAATAGAAGATAAGTGCTCATTCTCTGTCAAAATTATTTGTCAAAATATGTCAAAATCACGTGTTTAACAGGGAATTTTTCAAAATTTTTCTGGGACCCCCGGGTAAAAAATTGTTCCCACTTCAGGGCTTAAGCCCTGGATGTTTTCAACTCCTAGCGACACCCCTGCCCTGGACGATAGCTAAGGCTGAAGTCAAAGAAACTAAAAAACAAGGACCAGCCGACCTGGTGGGAGTGGAGTTGTTTGGCTGACTGGATATAAGCCAAGTTTTTGTGGTCCGTCCAGGCCACAAAAGGCTGCTCTCTGACCCCTTTAGCCAGTGCATCCACTCCTCCAGGATGAGTTTAACAGCTAATAACTTGGCTTGGCCTCTTGGCAGGAGACAGATATGAAGAGAAAAAGGCACAAGTAAGTCTGGACCCTGCCTATGGGACAACACAGCTCCAACCCCAGTGGCCGAGGTTAACCTTCACAATGAACTGCAAGGCTGGATCCAGGTGCATGAGAGCTGGGGCTGAAGTGAACAGGGACTTGAGTTTGTTGAATGCAGACTCGGCTCCCAAAGACCAACTGAACTGCACAGAAGAGGAGGTCAGATGGGTTAAAAGGGCAGCAACACAGCTTGTCCTTGATGAACCTCCTGTAAAAGTTGGTAAATCCCAAAAACCTTTGAAGTTCCTTCCTGTTTTCTAGCTGGGGCCACTCTGCCACTCTGTTTCACAGTGATTACAAGACAGGCTGAGTATTAGAGGCTCAGTACAGGGGGTTACCTTGGCCAGCAATCTGCCATCCACAGCAAGGGTGGTCAGGGGTTCCTCCAAGGGTTCTGTTTACACTCTGGTTTGTATTGCCACCTGCTGGTCTAGGATATTTTCCTCCACCCCAGAATCAATCAAAGCAAGGAGATGGAGAGAGAAAAACTGACAACAGAGTGGTAGGGACCTGGAGTCAGGCTTTTGGCCAGTGGAGGATTTGGTCTGACTCACCAGTACCCAGACATTTACCAATGAGCCCTGACTTTTAGCCAAGTAGGACAAGTGGAAAGGAAATGTCCCAATTTGCCACAATATAAGCACTCACCAAACTGTCTACACCGAAGATGCTCCTCCGGAGTGAGTTGAACTCTGCCCAACTGCATGGGCTCCTCTGAGAGCAGTGAACTTACTAAGGATAGGGTCACAGCCTTCATTCTGCTCTCCTGCTCTCCCAGTGTTTATTCACTCTACCTATCATCCACCCACCTGATCACCCAATTCCACTCACCTGCCTCCACAGCTGCAGCTCATCAGCCAATCAGCCCGGTATTTAAGCCTCTCCAGCACACACTCTTCGCCAGATTGTTCTTTGCTTTCATGCAAGACTTTCCAGTACTCCTTACCTGCCTGATCTCCCATTAATGACCCTGCCTGCACTGTCCATTTCCTGGTAAATTCACCAGCCTTCTGTCCCTGACCACGAGTTCTGCCTCAGCGTCTCTGGTTTCTGTCTGCCCGTGGGTGTGTGGTGTTTTCCTGCAATGTCGTTTCAGTGTGAGTTATCCCACCTGCTTGCCAGTCGCCTGCTGCAGCTCAGAGCCTATCTGTGAGACACCACACACTGCCTTGTGTGTGTGTGTGTGTGTGTGTGTGTTCTCCTTTCACCTACCTGTTGGCTACTCCATCCATTGCCTGGCTTCTACTTCCCTGCTACTCATCCCTCATCAGCTCTGCTGCTTCACTGGACTGCTCTTCTGGTTCCAGACCCCTCGCCTTCTCGACCACACCATCAGTAAGTCCCTCTTTGTTACCTCTTCCTGCTAGCAGACTGAACTGTTCGGGTCCGAGAACTCACATCCTTGTTCTCGGTCCCCCCTCCGGGTTCGGCCCGGTCTGCGTGGGCTCTGAGTCCAAAGAATGAACTGTTACCTGAATATTCATCAGCTCAAGTTCCTGTTTACTTTGTGTAGGGGTTAGGGTTATTAACAGATGTCGCTCTGTGCCTGTGTGCTGTATCTGGGTCCAACACATACCTGTGATGGATGGGGAAGGTGTGGCCTGAGGCAGCATGTGCTGAGGATCTTTCACTGCAACAGGTTCACAGGCAATTTTTGCAGTTAGCTAGAGAGACCAGAAAATCAAGATCAGATGGTTCATCTTGTGTGGCTAGCTCATCCTTAATTTGGTCACCCAACCCTTTTGTACCCACAGCCTGCAGTGCCTCCTCAGTCAAACTGGCATCAACTACGAGAGCCCAGAATTCAAGTTGAATAGTCAGAATCTGATTTGAGAGACAGGCTCATCAGCGTAACAGAAGCATTAGCTTGATAATCAGGGTGATCAAAAACATGTTTAATCTCCTTCACAAATCCTCACAATTAATATCTATAGTCAAGTTGGAAAAATTTGCCTCTGCCCATTGTAGTAATTTTCCTCTGAATTAGCCACAGACATATTGGGTCTCATTCATGAAAAGTGAGTAAATCTGTGTGTAGATTTGCACATAAAAGCCTACTCTACTAAAAACCTACTCCGGATTCAGGAACGCCGCGGGAAACTCAGATTTGATTGTAAACACGTGTGTATGATCATGAATGCCAATCCATCGTAAAG
>NC_065511.1:2657624-2662188 GCF_006386435.1 Epinephelus moara
AAGCAATATTTATGTGCTTTACTAAATTTACACAAGCACTACGAGTGGTCAGGAGCAGGAGTAGATTTTGTTAGTAGCTACGAAAAGATCGGAGCTACTAAAATATTGATGAATGCGGACATGCACGTAAATTTCCATCTACGAACAGTTTACACACAAATTCCTTCTGCTCACGTTTCATGAATGAGACCCATTGAACTTTGGCTATATCAGTAGAAAATGACAGAGGACGCTGTTAAAACACTGTAGCGCATTGAAACAAGAAGCCTGAACTAAGGGCTGACCTATGAATGACTCAAGGAATTCCACAGAGGTTGTGCTACTTGGTCTGGGGGTGTCGTAACAGCAGGCTGAGTAGGAGTTGATGGAACTGGCGGAGTCTGAAGTGAGAGTAAGGCAGAGACTTGGTGGGTTAATTCAGAAACTTGCTGAGTGAGGGACTGATTGGATTTAAAAAGGCAACGGATGTCTTGGTCATGGTGGCCAAGCAGCGCTCCTTGGTTGAAAACAACCCTTTTGGATCAGAGAAAGTTCCAAATCTGTGTCTATGGGGTCCATCCTAGCGAGACCATTCTGTTGTAGATTTTAGGACCCACAGTACAGACACAAATGAGTGAGTTTATTGAGGACAATAGTCAGTGACTGGTTGCAGTCTTAACTGGTAGAGGGTTCTTTGTTATTTGGGGGCTGAGGTTTCAGGCTGGAGAGTGGGGTCTGTGAGATGGGCATGATTGCAAGGCTGAGGCAGATTTCCAGTGAGCAGAGGAACTGAGGCAGACAGAGGTTTCTGGGTGAGCAGGGCGAATGAGTCTGACTGGACAGGTCCACGATAGGAAAACAAGACTGGGGTCTGAAGAACTGAACACAGAATAAGCAAAAAACAGTGCACAGGGCACATTGTGACAATTCTCAAATGGTTCAAAGTTGGCCTGTGTAGAATACCACATAAAGGTAAACGGATGGATTGGCGACGAGTGGAAGACTGAACCAGGCTTTTATCAAGCAGAGTGAGTGTAGGTGGCTTGATTTACAGATGAGCGGTAGATGTGTAGGGTTGAGTGGCAGCAGGAGACCTGGAAGCTACGCCTAGCTCCAAACAACACACACACACACACACACACACACACACACAAGAGAGATGGACAGGAACATACAAACACAAATGGGGAGAATAATAAGGAAAAGGGAGACAAGGACCCTGACAGCATGTTATTATGTAGCAGATACGGTAAAGCTTTACATTTTAACAATACTATGGCAAACACGATTAGGCACAAAAATCACATGGTTAGGACAAGATCATGTTTTGGCTTAAAATACCCCGTTTGGAGGGCACAATCCCAGCAGGGAAAGCAACAAAGTCTCAGTAAAAGACAATTGCTTTTTGTGATACTACCCCTGCTGACTGGTCACTATTTGGGCTGCAACAAGTAATCGGCGTAGTTGTCAAAAATCACATCCTTGGTCGGCAACGTGGCAGTGGGTGGGCAGGACTAGGCAGTTTTGCCAAACCACGCTATGACAAAGCCAGAGGGAGGGAGAAGTGTCAACTGGTGCAGGATGAGATATGAGCAGAGGTGGAGGAAGACCGCCAGACCAAGATGGTCGGCATGTATCAACAACGAGCGGAAAAGGGCCAAATACGCAGAAGTAGTGATAGAGTGCAGGAACAATGGCTGGAAAGCCCGTGTCCTTACTCATGGTAAACTGCTTTTCAGTCTTGCTATTTCTGCCTATTTGCTGTGGTCTTGTTTTCTCTGTATTAAGAAACTAATACTCCAGTATGACAGCTCTGCTGCTCAATGTTAATTGAGATCTGTAACGCCCGCCAATGTAATAATGTCCACAAACGTAATAAACCACAAACGTGATAAAAATCTGCAGCATTTAATGTAATAAACCCACAAATGTAATAAATTTTCCACAAACGTAATAGCCGCTGCCTACTACAAACGTAACACGCGATTTCCCACAAATGTAGTAACTATTACGTTTGCAGGGAAATGAAAATCTTTATTGTAATAATTTCCCACAAATGTAATAATACAATGAATAATGGTCGTTGTGGTTGTTATTTGTTTGTTTGCCTATACACCTACTAATACTACTGACAGTGAGTGCAAAATCCAGCTGCTGACTCTCCGCTTCGCTATCACACAACGGATCCCCCGGCGCCACCAGGGGGTGGCCAGCCAGTTAGTCCGACTACAATACTTCCAACATGAAGCAGTCTGTGCATTTCTCCCTCACTGTGCTGGCACAGACTGTGAGGACAGTTGCGTTTATCTCATCGACGGGAAATCACATCCATCTGCTATATGTGATGTACATGCCCTTATTTGGATAACACATCCTGGTATTCCCCACACATAAAGCCTATTGACAGCGTAATGCGCTCTGGCTGCAGATGTATATTAAGCATTAATCCCTTCTTGCAGCACGTTTACAGAAAGTATTTTGTTAGAGACAAACCATCCATCTGTCTGTCATCTCACCGATACTAACGTTTTGCCTAGCCTTGACCAGCAAATTCATCAGCTTGTAACAATTCGCCAACAACAGAAACTGAGGCTTATGTCACAACGCTACTTTTACAGGTCACGGGGGGCACAGGTTCACAGTGCCAGGCTGAAACCCCTGATATAACATGAACCCCCCAAAAAACTTAACTCTTTTTGCTTTCAAAATGCAGCAATAAATTGTATAAAAACGAAAAGGACTCGTATGGTTAGTTTAACTCAACAACTTTAGTGTAATTAAATTAAATCAAACTCAAATTAACACGCGTCTGGCTCGGACGATTCACTCAATTAACATAGTGCGTTACGCCGATACAGAAAACAAATAACCCCCACTGTGCATTTACTGCTTGTTTATTAATTCCAGTCACGTTTAATAGTAGCTGCAGCAGCAACAGCTAGTTGCCAACAGCTGTCTTGTTATTATTTCTTTATTACAGATATGGGACGTTAGCCTGGTTCCAGACCATAGACCCCGCCCATTCAACTGAGTAGGCTTGCATCTGTGGTCTGGCATACTTCAATGAATTTGCGATTTATCTCGTCCAAATGATGGACGGACCAATGAATGCTGGGGGTAGGGGTGGGTCTAGCGATTAGCCAATCAGCGCCACGCTGATGTCAAGCTGTACGCCGGTGGGTAACTGGTAAGGATAGCAACAATGGCGACCACTACAGATCCTACAGACCACATTAACGATGCTATCGAGGTATTTCGCCACTACTCGCGTTAATGGAGGACCAAATTAAGGAAGCTGCGAAACTGGATGTAACGGCAATGCCGCTGGGCGTGCACGACGACGGAGACATTTTAAACGGGCAATGCTTGCTTGTTTTCGGCACCCCCGAGGCATGGATACTAATGATGTCAGATTCTGGGTGAGTCGTTGATCTCTACTGATTGGTGAGGGAAAAATCAAGTTCCCTCCCCCTTGTAAATCGCCTTCAATGGAAGCCATGTCAGACTGAAGGTTCTGGGAGCTTCAGTCTGACACTCAGGCTAGCGTTGTTACTGTTAACACGGGTTTTCTCCATAACGCATCGTTGTGTCAGTGAAGTGTCAAGCTGATGTTTGTCCTTTTTACCAGCAGATGGTAGTAGGCCTATGGATTTATTTGCTGTCATTGAAAGCCTGGTTTTCTCTTAGTTTCTGTTGGATTATACAGATCTGCAATTCTTCAGGTTATTGATACGGACAATTCAAATTATATGCAGCATATATTTACTTGTATTCGTTTATATTGTTGTATCACATAGGCCTATGCATTGTTGGCAGAGATGGGCAGCATTTTAATTACATGTATTTAAAATGTTTTATCACCTATGACAATAGAAATGTCATACGCAAATACATCCTGTGCCTTTTTTCAAAATCTGATTAATCGAATAAAATAATCAATGATTAATCCATTACTTTTTTTAAAAAATATATAAGTAAGTGGCAGCCCTAACTGTATGCAACACATCTGATTCATATTATTTTAACCTGTTAGTGTTTCTTGCAATGTCCCTCACAAATAAACTAATAAATATATGAATACAAACACCTTAGCTACTATTGAACATGTGAATGTGATGAGGAACCTTTAATGTTCATATGAAGGGAAGTGAAGGAGCTGCTATGTTACGTTCTGATAACCTTTCCTATTTTAATTTAAACTTTTTTATGTCAACCTCCCAATGAGGTGCAGTTTCCTCATCGCTGCCCTTTGCATTGAGGCCCTCCAGACTGGACTGCTATGGACCGCTTCGTCTTTGGTTTGCAGTCCGTCGACCGCCAGTAAAACAAGAAGCAGCCACTGAAAAACAACGAAGAAGCCGCCGAAAAACAACTCACCTGATTTAGACAATGCAAAATTTTTGCATTGCTGCGGTAGTTAGCCAGCCCCCTGTAGCCGGTGCGGAGCCACATAGCATAGCCTTAGCCTCTGCTAACTGTCCTCCGGTAACTCCCGTTCAGCCGGGAGGTTGGGTTACGGTTCGCCAGAAGCACAGCTCCAAGCCGAAGCCCACGGCTCACCACCAGCCTGTTCACGTTTCCAACC
>NC_065511.1:2662382-2679199 GCF_006386435.1 Epinephelus moara
AGCTAAACTCAGCAAGGTAAACAACAAGGCGATTCCCATTTACACAGTGGTAAGAGTGCTGGACCGGAAGTGTCGCACAAAAAAACGGAAGCTGGCTGCGTTCTGTTTTGCCTCCGTGTTTCCGTGAAAAATAAGGTGGATAGGCAAACAAACAAACAACAACCACAACGACCATATTATTACATTTGTGGGAAATTATTACAATAAAGATTTTCACTTCCCCACAAACGTAATAAATCCCTGCAAACGTAATAGTTATTACATTTGTGGGAAATTGCGTGTTACGTTTGTAGTAGGCAGCGGCTATTACGTTTGTGGAGAAATTATTACATTTGTGGGTTTATTACATTAAATGCTGCAGATTTTTTTCACGTTTGTGGTTTATTACATTTGTGGACAGTTATTACAACACTTAAAACAGCCGGAGGGTGCCTGTCATGGCAGTATGGTACGCATATAGGTGGCATCACTTCATAACACAGCAATTTCCCCCCGGGGATTAATAAAGTATTCTGAATCTGAATCTGAAGATGACACCTGTTGTGGAGGTATGATATGCCACTGGATGGCATCATGTTGAAATGCGGCTGGTAACAACGTAATATAAGGAGGTGGAAAGTCCCTGTAGGGCGAGTGGTAGGGGTGGTGGATGGGTCCAACAAACTGCAGACTTTCAAGGTATTTTTGGGGGCTTTTTGCCTTCACTTGATAGGACAGATAAAGCATGAGAGGGGGAAGAGAGACAGGGGATGACATGCAGCAAAGGGCCTCAGGATGGAATTGAACCCATGGCTGCTGCGGCAAGGACACAGCCTTTGTATATGGGGCACCTGCTCTAATAGGTGAGCTAGTGGGAGCCCCAAATCCGAGATTTGAAACTGGTAGGGCAGTGTCCGCGTACTGTATGAATGTAGAGCTAAACCATGATGTTTTTTTCTAAACCTAACAATATGCTTTTGTTGACGTCCCGGTGTTGGTTGCGGCATCCCAGAACATCAACATCAGATGCAGGGGGATGCCTACCGCGTAAAATGTAGACGTAAAAGTTCACTGACAAAGTGGCGATAGGTGATGACTTAGGATGTGAATGTGTTGGTATTTTCATTTTAACATCATGCATGGGATCAAGTGTGAGGGAATCACAGAAGTCACACTCAACTTTACGTCAGCCATCAGAGAGCATAAAAAAGTTTTCAGGTCAAGGTTTGTGAAAAGAGACAAGAGGGGGTAGACAGTAAAAGATCCTGCACACAACAGAGCTCAACAGACCAGTGTTATGACTCATTTTGAGTCATAACCCTGACTTTAGGAAAGACTGGTTTAGAGTTCTCAGTTAGACTTGATCTGTTAATCCTGCCTCTACTTGTGTGCACCGGCATGAGTCACTGTATTCCATTTGCACCATTTAAAGTATTTAACAAATTACATAATTGCATAAATACACCAATATCATTTTAGTTATGCAACTCATACACAGCTCTTTGTGGGATGAATCATTTAATCACTCTGACTTCATTTTTCTTCCATCATTTTGACATTAGTATTAATACAGCAAGAGCTTCCTCCTTCACCTAGCTCAATCAACGGTGTTCTATTTTAGTCCTATTACAGATCCTATCATTTAATGTGGCCTCAAAATCACTCCAGCCTCCACATAGCCTAAAGGTAGTTACCTCCAATTTAAACGTTTGTGCAGGATGACTTATAAAAGTAACGTATTTTGGGATGCAGAGCCTCTAAGTTCACATAGATGTTGATTAGGAAAAGTATTTAATATGTTCTGGTAATTCAACACCACTGGCTCTGCAGATCACAACTCAGTTTGGCGACATTACATTTCTCAGGCCTTCTGTGTGTGTGCAAAAAGCGATGGCCTTCCTCTATTCCCTCTCTTAATATCCTGTTTAACCTTGCCTCACTCTTTCTCCACCTCTGTCTCTAAGCTGTTGCTACTTGCATTCCTCCTGTTTTCCTTTTTTCCTGTCTCTCTCTTCCTTGTCTATCTGCCTTAGGATACCAGCTGATTCAATGCTGCTGCAGTGTGCCACGCCTGCCAAACATCTAGTCTAAAAGACAAGTCCCCACTTTTCTCTCTCTCTGTCCCTTCCTCTCTCTGCAGCTGCTGTACAATAGCTCCCTCATCCTGAAATGATCAGTGATTCCTCGGCCTCGCCTTGCCCTTAAATAACACACCACTTTGTTATACTGTGCCTCTGACTTTAAAGCACAACAGGTGGTAGTAATGTTGCTGTGCTCTCACAGGACTTCAAGCACTGAGATTTTGAAATGGAAAATGATAGTAGGGAAGAATATTTCAGTGAGATTATATGTAATACAAAAGCACATTAAACAATACGGATCAAAGATAAAAACTAATGTGTTAAGGCTCAGTTATACTCTCTTTACGTACAAAAGTAGATATGTCCTTTTCAAACACTGTAAACATCAATGTCTTCATACTTGCGTCATGCAACCTTTATGATGGCATAGATACAACCAATAAATGGCAGTAGGGGGTGTAGTCAAAAGTTTCACACAACAACAAACGAAGCAACAGTGGTGGAGGTTGTAATATTTCACCTTTAAATGGAGGCAGCGTTGTAGGTAACAGTGGTCTACATGGCCATTATATAGGTCTACATCTCAACATGTAGACAGAGAATTCTTTTCATTGTTTTCACTATATATTACTATGTATCATTATACATTAAAATTACACAATTGTTCACAGACTCTCTTTCTCCTGAACCACGACGTGCCCTTGCTCATGGCAGGAGCAAAAATCTGGAAACTAGATAAATAAGTATGCAAACACAAGGTTTGCAACTAACTTTCCAGCAATAAGGAGAACCAAGTTGAGTTCTCTGCAAGGACTCCAAGTGACCAGCTTCCTCAGATCTGCACTTTTGGAACAAAGGACACAACAAAGACTGCTTCTGGAACCACAGCTATTTCCAGCCTTCAATTGCCGGCTAACAAAACCACAGACCGCAAAGCGACTCTGTCTTCCATCCATTCAAGGATTGGTAATGTACCAACTGGGCATAGCTTTATCACAGATGTACAGGCTGAGCAAGACTGTTTAACTTGTTGAATGTGATTTAATGCTGTCATTGAGTTATTGTTGTGATTGTTTGCAGTTAGGTTATTGGTTAGTTGGCTTCGCCAAAGCTAAGTGTTTAGTTTGCTAATGCTGTTCTCAGACAGAGTCTTGCACGCAACTAAACATCCTCTAAACTAATCCAGACCCTTTGCAACAGATATCACATTCACATAGACTCATTTACAAATTTGCTTTCAGCAGAGCTACACCCAAAGAGGCAACTCAGACTCTAGCTTCTTTTCCTTTGTCTTTGTCCTGACTACATGGTCAACAGACCTCCCCTGATCTGAAGCCAGCTTTGATTTGGCCATCTTGTAGTTCTCTGTTGTCAGCCATTTTGTTTAGTAGGCCAAACGGCCCTTTGATTACCACACCCATTACCACCACACTCTTGCACACACACACACGTGCACACACACACACACACACACACACACACACACCAAACTTGTATATAGTTAGTTAGAATTTGTGTGTTTTGTTTTGCTTTACTTCCTTTACGAATAAATATATTTTGGAATCATACCTGCTGTCTGTTTAATGTTGCATCAAAAACTACGAAATCCTTCAGGCTTTGCTATTAAATTTGGTTACTGTTAGTAATTTAATTATTAATCAAAATTCAAAATTAATGGACTAATATCTTTAACTCATTTTTTCCTTTTCGGAATGGTGCCCCACAAGGTGATTTAATGTTAATTAAGTCACATTATTTAACATAATTAATAATTATTTATTATTTCAGATAGCCAATTTGATAATTGGAGATCTATTACAAGGTCTGGCCCATGTCAAGGCTTAAGTCTCAACAAATGGTGCCGTGTAAAACATAGTATTGCTATAGATTTCCAATAGATGGTATCCCTACTAGTATGATTTACAACATTAATGGTGCCTCCGTGTGACGCCCAGAATTGTTTACCACATTAATGGTGCCCCTTGATGAGGCCTATTATTATAATTTCCAACATCTCCCATGATCATATCTCGCTTGAACTACGCTACACTGGCTCCACAATCTCCAGTGGTACTGCTCCATTTCATCTGTATCCATAAGCTCTCAGAAAATATGCACAAATATGGACAAAATTAACACAGAATATTGAGAGAAGGCTCCATCGGTCTCTGTCTCTGTATCTAACATTGAGTATAGGGGGGCACTATACCCCTGCTTCAAATATATCTCTTTCCGCCCAAGACTCCTTAGTCCCTCATTATTTTAAGTCAAGGAGAGGTCTGGGTTTGATGCATTTGAATATAACAAGCTTATTACGAAATCATAAAAAGGATCACATCGGTGTTGTAATATATCAGTCTGAGGCTGATATCCTTATTTTTACCCCACAGCCTGGAAAACAGCCTATGTCCTTTCCCTGGTAAAAAAATCATATCTCTCTTTGTTTTCTATACTCACTCCCTATCAGTCTGGTTTTAGGCCGAAGCACAGTACCATATCTGCATCCTCCCTGGTTCTAAATGACATTACACTAGCCCTGGATAGCAAAATGTCTTGTGCTGCTCTGTTTATAGACTTGTCTAAGGCATTCGACACAGTTGACCATTTGTTACTTTTAAAGAAATTGTCCTGTATTGGTTTTGATTCTGTCAGCTGCCTGTGGTTTGAAAACTATCTTTCCAATAGACTGCAATGCGTAAAGATGGGTGATGTTCATTCAAAATTTTTGAATATTACTAAAGGTGTCCCACAGGGCTCAGTGTTAGGGCCAATATTGTTTTAAACTTTATTATAACCCTCATCCACAAAGAAAGTTAAACACTATAAATACCTTGACATCTGGCTGGATGACAGTCTTAATTTTAAGCACTATACTGAAATTTTGACTGCCAAATTGAAGACAATACTTGGCTTTCTGTACAGAAATAAGAGTATTATTTTTGTCTGTTTTGGATTATGGTGATGTTATATACTGAAAAGCTGCTGTCTCTACACTGAAATCACTTGATGTTGTCTACCACTCAGCCCAAAGGTTCATTACAGGTGATCCTTACAGCACCCATAACTGCCACCTTTACCGAAAGCTTGGCTGGCCACAGTTGGCTGTGAGGCGGGAAAAGCATTGGTATTTGTTCATTTATAAAGCTTTGATACAGATGCTTCCACCCTACATTTCATCATTCTTAACTCTGTCTTCACATAATCATGGTACTCATTCACAGAATAGGCTGTTGCTTCACACTCCTTTAATCAGAACTGAACTAGGAAGAATGTCATTCTCTTACAGTGCACCTTATACTTGGAATAATCTACAAAAGATCTTAAACTTAGACACTCTGCCACCCTTATGGCAGTTTAAGTGCCTTATTTCAGATCTTGTTTTAATTGAGTATAAATGTTTTTAAATATAAACCTTAGTATGTTTATCACCCTGTATTTCTACTTTTAGGGCACATTTATTGCTAGTGTTGTTTGTTGTTTTGTATGATTTCATTTTTGTTTTAATTGATATGCATGATTGTTCTTTGTTTGCCTATTAATTGTTTTAATGTCTTTGTTCATGCTCGGCATCATTGAAAATGAGGCTCTCAATTGATTTCCCGAGTCTTAAGTAAATAGATGGGCACTGTGTTGGGGGAAATTTGGGGCATTTGAGGTGTAGTTCAGGGATTTGAACTTCTTCATATGGAGTTTTTCATAACCTCATCATATGATGTGTGTGTAAAATGTAAATACACAAATATAGGTGAGTAAAAAGTACAACATTTAGTGGAGTATCACTACAAAGTAGCATCAGATAGAATACTCATAGTACAAGAACCGAGAATTTGTAGCTAAGTTCAATACTTTAGTGTGTACTTACATGATAGCCATCTGTATAGGTAATTTGCACGGATACCTGTAGAATAATCTTAAAACCATATGAATTTACATAACTGTACAGTACACTATTATTTAATGCATATTTCTCATAGCAGTTTTACATTGCATCTTACGCTGTACCTCTCTCTTTTGTCCTTTTGTTTTCAATGTAGATATTTACATTTTATTGCACACCGTCATGTCCAGTGTTGCTCAACATTTCATATGTTGTACGCACTTTTTAAATAACTTACATTGTGCCACTAATTGCAACTTTTGCTTTTGGTTTTTGCAGATTTTATTTTGTCGAAATGTACTCTTTAAAATAACTATCCTATTACATTTGGAAAATAAAATATACAGCTTATACTGTGTTTAATATAATTTTCTCAACAAGGCAGCCCACAGGATGGAACAGGCAACATGCTGTCTGCCCCTCCCACCCCACATCCCATCCCACATTCTACTCCACTGAGACACACTGGGAGGCAGATGTGCTAAGAGAGGTTGTTACAAGATGGTTACTAACGCCATTACCGGACCAGAAATGGAAGATCCTCGGATAATCTACAGGTCTTATGTTTGGAGCCACTTGGAGCTGCCCTTTATGAGGGCGATGGTGAGAAAGAGTGGTGGATAAAAACACCGAGCCAAAGAATGAGCCACTGCACAGCAACAGACTCTCCTTAGCAGCTAATCCAGTAGCACAGTAAAGCACCATTTCACCTAACACTTTCGGTATAGTACCTTTGGAACCAAACGTAACCCCTCAGACATGGTACCTAGACCCTAGCATTTCCACTGCAAGCGGTACCCTTACGTGTGAGCGGGGTTGTTGTCACTCACTGCTCCATCCAGCATTCACTATATTTCCTTATTATCAGTGACACAGACGAAAGTCTGAGACTCGTTTATCATCCACAGAACTGAGTAACACGCAGACATTTTCAGAACAAAATATAACAGGCTATAGTGAGAGTAACTCGGGTTTGTGCATTTAGTCCTTCTAAGGCAAGCTCAGGGTTTTAGTGTTGCCATAGTCCGACACTACGCAATGCTTTTTTTTTTAAAAATAGAAGACACAGTGACGGCACTATCGACGGACCTGCACACTAAGATTAAAAACCTCTCCAAAGTGCTGCGCGGAGAAATAGCCACAGTTTGCTCCGAACTACACGAAGATTTGGAGAATGCTAACCAGGAGATCAAGCTACACGCTACATCGATCCGTAGCCTGGAGGACGGGGCTAACCAATACTCCGACCAGGTCGTTGAGCTAGAAACACAGCTGACATCATTAACCTCTCAAGCCAAGCAACTGACAGCCAAGACAGAAGATCTGGAGTCAAGACAACGCAGAGATAACTGTTGTATTATCGGCGTGGAAGAAAGCTTCGGGGATGTCCGTATGGAGCAGTCAGTGGCCAGTTTACTTTGTATTCAAATGACTAGCTAAGTTATGATAGTGTTGAAAGCAGGCATCAATCACTGTGATAATATTCCCTCTGACATGGGTTTCTTCGTGCTTATTAGTTCATAATTAATAATCAATATGTGGGCAAACTCCTTTCTCTCCCACACTGTTACTACATTATCCTTACTCTTTTAGTTACTTAGTTATCTGTTTTATTTTCAAACAGCATGTGGGACACATTTAGAGTGGATTTGTAGTCCTATCAGTACTTTCTCCACTTTTGGTTTATCTTTAGTTTAGTTTATTCACATTAATCTCTCTAAATTTCTATGTGTTCATCTATTTTTTTTTTTTTTTTTGTGTATGGCAGCTATTTAAAGCAACTAATTTGGAAATTCTAGTTTTGAAGATAGTTACTTCTCTTCATTGTTTTACTCATGCATAGCTCTTGTAGGGCTTAGTTTAGTACCAAGTGTTCTTGTTGATGGTATGCTCAACTGGAGATGGAGCAACCTGCATCGATGGGCTGACAGCCTTTAGGGATGGGTACTAAGAGCCTTTATTTTCTCATTGTTTTTTAGTTTTTTACAGTTGTTTTTTTAAGTTGGTTTGAACTATATGTTTGTATTATTAGATCCAACTATTTTCTTCAAGGACTTGATGACATGGCATATCTTTGCAAATTCAATATAACATGACATCACAAAGACAGATAAACAGCTCCTGGCTCTGTCTCCTTCATTTCATGGAACATTAGGGGCATGGGCAACGCAATTAAATGCAACAGATTTTTTTTGCCGTTTGAGATCAGTTAACCCAGATGTCATATTTTTACAGGAGACGCATTTAAAGGTCAACCATCACACAAGGCTGAGAAACAACTGGATTGGTCAGGTCTACCATTCCAGCTTTAACCACAACTCAAGGGATGTTGCAATTCTTTTTAGGAAGGGAGCCCAATTCAACCATACCAAAATGATTAAAGACCCCAATGGTAGATTCATTATTTTAATAGGTAGGCTCTGCAATTCTCCAATTATCCTCGTAAATATTTATGGCCCCAATTGGGATGATCCACAGTTTTTTACTAAATTAATTGCCTCTTTACCTGATGTTAACACCTATCAGCTTATCATAGCCGGAGATCTAAATTGTGTACTACAGCCACAGTTAGATAGATCCAATGCCAAACCGGACAGCCAACTATCTAAATCTGGTAATGTCCTTGAGTCTTTCATGCAGTCCTACAGTCTCACAGATCCATGGAGGAAACTAAATCCAGATACGAAATAATTAGTAAGTACATAAAGCCTACATTAGAGGCCAGATAATTTCATACACAGCCCATCAGAATAAACAACGCAATAAAGGTCTTTCAGAAATTGAGCAGTCTATCCTGGACATTGATAAAAAATGCTCAACATCTCCCACATCAGAATTACAGAAAGAGCGCATTTTGCTTCAGATGGAATTCAACAACCTATCTACCCATCAGGCAGTGAGAAACTTACTTAAAACTAAACAAAAACTTTACAAACACAGAGAGAAAGCAGGTCGACTACTCACACATCAACTCATTCAAATAACCAGCAACTCCCAAATTACAGAGATTAACATTGGCCCAGGTGTAACTAAATGTGACCCGAAACTTAAACAGTCAGTTCAAAAAATATTATTCAGATCTATATACATCGAACACAGATGCAAACACATGTACAATACAATCTTTTCTAGACTCTCTAGATATCCCCACTCTTAACTCAGATGCTCAAACCTCACTTGATCAACCTCTTACCGCTAACGAGATACAAGCTTCAATTAACTCCATGCAGAGTGGACGGGCCCCGGGACCTGACGGGTTTCCCATCGAATATTACAAGACATTTGCATCCAAATTAGTGCCTGTCCTGAAATCAATGTATGACGAAACTTTGGAAAATGGCAGCATACCACCAACCCTCACTCAAGCAACCATATCACTGATACTGAAAAAGACAAGAATCCACTCGACTGCTCGTCTTATAGACCCATTAGTCTCCTCTGCTGTGACTTTAAAATTTTGACCAAATCACTGGCAAACCAATTGAATGATGTGATACCAACACTTATACACCAGGATCAAACTGGTTTCATTCCAGGTTGACAGCCATTTTTTAATATGAGGCGACTTTTCAATGTAATGTACTCCACTCACCCAATACAGTTGCCTGAGGTAATTCTATCACTTGACGCCGAAAAGGCCTTTGATAGAATAGAGTGGGAATACCTACACGCAGTCATGAAGAAATTTGGATTCGGGGAAACATTTTGCAATTGGATTAAAATTCTGTATGGCAACCCTACATCGGCTGTTAAAACAAATGGCTTAATATCAACATACTTTCCAATATATAAAAGGACACGTCAGGGCTGTTGCTTGTCACCATTTTTATTCGACTTAAGAATAAGAAAGAATCAAGGGCATTATGAGAGAAAACACAATCCATAAGGCTGCACTTTATGCGGATGACCTACTTCTTTTTGTTGCCAACCCGATTCAGTCTATACCTCACCTTCTACATCTATTACAGAAATTTGGGAGTTTTTCAGGCTATAAATTAAATTTAACAAAAAGCTTATTATTCCCTATAAATAACATGAGCAAAGCATTAAATTATGACCCCTTTCCCTTTAAAACTGAACATCAGTCCTTTAAGTACCTAGGTGTGAATGTAACCAGCTCATTTAAAACACTTAAAATGGCAAACTTCGACAGTCTATTAGAATGCACAAAAAAAGACTTAGAAAGGTGGTCATGCCTCCCAATCTCACTGGCGGGTCGCATTAATGCCCTTAAGATGACAGCATTACCAAGATTTCTGTATTTGTTTGTAGCAATTCCTGTCTGGCTCCCAAAACATTTCTTTGTTAAATTAGATAAATGTATCTCAACTTTCATATGGAACAATTCAACACCCCGAATGAAGAGAATTTATCGGGAAAGACCTAAATCTGAAGGAGGACTGGGTCTCCCAAATTTTCTTTATTATTATTGGGCATCGAACATTTCCAAATTGGCACATTGGATAACAACATTCTTTGATAAAGACGGGCCCGTCTGGGCAACAATGGAACTCTCATCACATGCATCAATATCACCAATCTCTCTGGTAACGGCTCCACTGTCACTATGTACTAATGGCAAGATTTTTTCCAATCCTGTTGTTTCCAATTCCATTAGAATCTGGGTACAATTTCGCAAGCATTTTAATCTCAATCAGATGAGTGGCCTTTCTCCTGTGTCCCATAACCATCGTTTCATACCTTCACAAACTGACTCGAATTTTGCTGGCTGGCACCGAAACGGATTGGTCTTCTTTGATGATCTATTTGACGAAAATTCCTTTCTGTCTTTTGAATTCCTAGTAAAAGAACACAATATCCCAAAATCACACTTTTTCAGATATTTCCAAGTCCGTAGTTTCGCATACTTACCCGCTGTGCCGCCAAACAAAGACTTTTCGCATGATTTGTTAAACTTAAATCCATGGAATAGGGGTCTAATTTCTAAGACTTATAATATAATTCAGAACATTGACCCTCCAATGCGCACTAAAATACGACAAGCTTGGGAACGGGACCTAGGAATTATGACTACAGATGACATCTGGGTTAAATGCATCACTAACATACACACCTCCTCTATATGCGTAAGACATGGGTTGATACAATTTAAGGTCTTTTACAGAATTCATTACTCTAATGACAGACTAGCTAAAATATATCCATCTATTCACCCCATCTGTCCCAGATGTGCTAACCCAGTGTCGCTAGGTCATATGTTTTGGTCCTCTGGTGCTCCATATTTGATTGCTTATCAATTCTATATAACACATCTTTCAAACCTAACCTGCTCACTGCTATCTTTGGAGTCACACCCATGGAAATACATACCACAAATACACAAAAGAGAGCAATAGCATTCAGTAGCCTCATAGCGCGCAGGCTGATCTTATTGAACTGGAAATCTAACAAATGCCCACCCTTTAAAAGATGGATTCAGGAGGTATTGTCTTTACTCCAACTGGAAAAAATCAGGCATACATTGAATGGGTCATGTGACAAATTTGTGAGAGTGTGGTCCCCATTTATTGAATATGTCAAGGAGTTAAATCTCTAATAGATCATATTATCCAAGTGATATGTCTAGCTGATCTGTCTGACTGGTCAACTGATATTGTACTTCGGCATTAACAGTTTTAATAATGGATCCTCAGTTTCTTTTTTTTTATTATTCTGTCATGCTTTGTTTATGTGTAATTAGTCATCATCATCATTATCCCAAGATCGCTATGGCCATTACCATGCCTGGAATCTTGTCGAATGTTGATGGGTCTATTTATTTATTTTATAATATATTCATATTTACTTTATTTTTATTTTAGTTATTTATTTATTTATTTATTTTTTTGCTTTTCTCTTCCGCTAGTGTGCTCTTGGTCCCAAGAGGGTATAGGGGGAGGGTTATGGGGAGGCATACGGGATTATGTTTACTGATGTTCTGTATGTCTGTAAATGAGTGTATGTTTGCTTGTTTATTTATTTATTTATTTTTTTTATTTATTTTTTTTTTATATACTTTATTAATCCCCGAGGGGAAATTCAATTTTTCACTCTGTTTGTCAATTACACACAGGTCCGAACACACACATGCACAAACAGGACCTATACATGCACTAAGTGGAGAGATGTCAGAGTGGGCTGCCCATGACAAGCGCTCTGAGCGGTTGGGGGGTTCAGTGCCTTGCTCAGGGGCACCTCGGCAGTGCCCAGGAGGTGAACTGGCACCTCTCCAGCTACCAGTCCACGCTCCATATTTTGGTCCGGACGGGGACTTGAACAGGCGACCCTCCGGTTCCCAACCCAAGTCCCTATGGACTGAGCTACTGCCGCCCCAAAATATATAATATATATATAACTGAAAACCTGTAAAATAAAGTCTTTAAATAAAAAATAAAAAAGTCACCGGTTGTCTTTTACTCCGATTACAGCTGCTGTGACAGGCAGCAAAACATCCTTTCATTTCATAGTTACAGTTTACTAATAAAACTCTACATTACTTCACTTCAACCTTGAGCAGAGTGACCGCCCGCTATTGACCAATCAATGGACTGCAGTGCTCACAGCTCCACCTTTTAGTACCAGATCTGTGAGCTAGGTACCCCAACAGAAGGGGTACCAAAAATGGGAACAGTACGGAACGGTTCCATTGTTAGCATTTTTGCAGTGGAAACGAAAAAAAAGCCTACCAAACTGAACTGCGCCATACCGTACTGTTGGGACTTAACGTACACGACCCCCATGCCCATAGCATGAGCCGCTGCACAGTGCCAGACTCTCTTTAGCAGCCAAGCCAGCAGCACTTACATCCCCCGAACCAGGGAACAAGAGCCACTGCGTGGCCATAGCCTCTGATTCAACAGCTAATGCTAGCACAAAGCACAGACCCTCAGCAGTGATCAGTAACTGCTGGCGGGCTGGGTAGATGATTCAGGCTGAAAGACTGAAAGGTTTGTTAGTGATGGCTTTTTAGCTTGTGTTTATATGACTGTGGCATTTAACAGAGATGTTTATTTGTGTATTTATTAGACTAAAAGAGCTCAGAGAGCTTGTGGGACATAGCAAACTCACCACTGACACACAGTGGGTAATTTTAATGCACTCCCATGTCACTAGTGACCTAGTATTTATATAGTAGGACACAGAAATGGTAAAAAACAGTTTAACAGTCTAATTCCATAATTCAGTACTACACAGTTTCCAGTCTTTTCATGTTTTAACAAGTATTTTCTAACATAATGTGTTCAGAAAGAAATCACAGATTTTGCTTTACTTTAACAAGCCCATTTCAGCCTGAACATACTTCCTGGTTCGTACAAAAAAAGCAAAAGCTCAAATTTTGTTAGTTTTCATACAATTTAAAAATCAAGGTAACTTCTCTGGTATTTCTTCTTTTTTTCTGTATTGAAAACATACCAACTGTGAATTTTGTGAACACCCTTAATACATTTGTGTTCTAGTGAGTAATCAAGGCTTTGAAACGCACAAAATAGGACATAGGACGTTGGTTTGGGTCTACAGATGAGATTAGCTGACAATAAGAATATCATCCTTAAAGGCAATTTTAATGTGTGTGCATGAGTGCACATGAAGCTATACAGTAGTTCTTGTGCATGTGTGTTCCTCAGTGCATCTGTAACATCTACTAGGCTACAGAGACTTTGATAGCTACCCATGCAGAGCGACAGACACAGACCAGTGGCTTGTTCTAATGAGCAGACTATTGTTGGTCTGCCATGGGGACACAGCGTCAGGGCTGGCTCACCCTACAAGATTTTCTGAACTAATTAAGCAGTAAAAGTTGCCAGGACAGTCAACATTTATATGAAGCTCAAAGAAAAAAACAATATGCAAATTTCATCACTGTCTTTCAGTTGCATTTGAGTACTATGTGGTACTCAAAGTTTGGGCTATCTACCAGCCCAGAAAGAAACAATCTATTCTATCTATATATAGGCATTAATTATTCTTCCCACCCTGGTGGACATAGATACCATCATCTTCACTTTGCAGAGTAAATGTGGATTGTTCCCATGCTGATTTGCAGATTTGCAGACAAACAGCCAGCAGACTGACAAGCCTGTTGTTTGGTCAAACTTTCAAGGTGAGAGTGTAAAACTGCTGACTTCGCCTTGCATGCATTATGTGTTATTAGACAACTAAGGCTGCACAGGAGCATCACATTTTGTTGCAAAGTATAGTGGGGACATAAGGGCTTAGATGACAAACTTTTCTTTTAAATGCTCTATGTGATCTAAGGCAATACAATGGGAGGACCAGTACAAGGTCAGTGTATAACATTAGGCTGGGGAAAAATTGCATGACAGCACATCAAAAGGGCATAATCTATTGTAACTAATAAGTGCATAGGTAATTCCTGTGGGAGGACCCCCAGTCCTCTGCCTTTGGCCGAGGTCCCTAATAAGAAAATATCTCCTTAAGCAATGAAAAGAACTTAAACATGGTGGTAAACTTCAGTCAAAATACTCTGTGATTATATAGAGCATACCTTAAATTTACATATTTCTAGGAAGAAAAAAAAAGGAATAGGACTTAAAGGGATAGTGCACTCAAAAATGGAAATTCAGCCATTATCTACTCACTCTCATGCAGAGGAAGGCTCTGGTGAAGTTTTAGAGTCCTCACATCCCTTGCGGAGATCGGCGGGGGGGAGCGGCTAGCACACCTAATGGCTGACGGCGCCCCAGACTAACGTCCAAGAACACAAAATTGAGTCCTTACGGATGAGCATGTTGGAGATATTTTGTGGTTTCAATTTTGTGTTCTTGGACGTTAGTCTGGGGCGCCGTCAGCCATTAGGTGTGCTAGCCGCCCCCCCCGCCGATCTCTGCAAGGGATGTGAGGACTCTAAAACTTCACCAGAGCCTTCCTCAGCATGAGGGTGAATAGATAATGGCTGAATTTTCATTTTTGGGTGCACTATCCGTTTAATGAATGGCTTGACTGAAAGCAGCATCCCTGATGCTCTCCTCATTTCTTCAAAGTGTCAGCCACCTTTATTTCCCCATTTTCCTCTTCCTTACAGAATGAATGATGTTAAATCAGTGATGCCAATGTCAGTCGCTGAATGACTAATCTAAGTCAAATGGGCAAAGCAGCATTAGGAAAAAAAAAGCTTGCTTTTATCCAGCAGCAGGCAGACTCTATTTCTCTCCCTGACACTTTCTTTCCCACCCTCTCTATGTAGTGCAGAGCAAGCACAGTTGTCTGACAGCAGCATGAAGGATGGACAGCTTCAGTAATCAGGGAAATAGGAGGGGAGGGGAGGACCCCGGGGACAGCAGACTTAACTGGGTGTGGCATAGCGTTGTTTCTTTTGAAGCTGCACTGAGAGAAGATGTGGCCAAGCTGCAGGCTGCCACTGAGTATCTGGCTTTTAGCCATGAAGTCAAAACCCTGTCAAAAACAGCTGAGCCAACAACATTGATTTTTCTACCCTTTACCTTTACTTATCCAGGGAAAGTTGACACACAGGCTGCAGTCTTGGTGCTAAAAGGCTCCACAGGTGAAGACTAATTCCGGTTAATTAGAACTTGGCAGAAATGGAAGAAGGATTCCGACCTTTTACGGCAATATCTCAGGGTAAAATTACATGGGAAAGTCTTGCATTCAAATTCGTAGTCACGCAAAGTATTAAAAAATTAAGTATTAGGCAGCAGAATGATCCCTGCAGTGTTTTATTATATTATTATTATCTATTATTGGATTATATTTCTTAATTGCATGACACTGATAGGCGTGGACCTCTCCAGACGCCTCTTTGTCAATGCCGCAAAATTGATGCTAACCTATGCTATTTAACAGTCTCAAAGTGAGTAAGCAGAGAAGAAGGCTGCTGGATTCAAACTGCCCTCCAGTGGAAATAGTGTGTACTGCGCCCATGCGGCCCCCATGTCCCTCTTAAACCTCACTGTGCTACAGAACAGATGTAAGTATTCTCAGTCCACTACTTTTGATACTATTCAGGCAGATTTATGGTCTCTCGTTATCTGAATGGTTGAAATAAAGATTAGTAAACTCCATTTCTTTCTGTGGCTCTGCTGCATCTGAGGCCCTTTGAGAACAATGAATTAACTTTTAACTTGTCTAGTGTCTTCTTTCTGTTACTGGATCACTTAAGATGAACTCCTGACTTCACCCTTTATACTGCATCCGTACTGTACCAGAGTACTGTGAGTGTGTGTAATACTGGGTGAGGAGGGCCAGCTGGTGTTGTGAATCAGGCCGCTGAAGTGTCAGACACGGCTTCTTCACAACACCAGGGTTCCTCTCTACCTCCTCCTGCTGGGAAGCCCCCATTACCCCATTCACACACTGGTGGCGAGCAATATTGGGGTTCAGTAACAATGGCATAAGGTAGATATGATAGCACACACACACACACACACACACACACACACTAAAAACTGCAATCCTATTAAAAGCTAGTCATGATGACATAGTTTCTCTAGATGGCATTGCTCCGGCCTCTAGCACTACCATAAGAAACCTCGGAGTAATATTTGATCAAGATTTGTCTTTTAATTCTCATTTAAAACAAACCTCACGGACCGCATTTTTTCATCTGCGTAATATTGTGAAAATTAGGCCTAACCTGACCCGAAAAGATGCAGAAAAATTGGTCCACGCTTTTGTTACCTCTAGGCTGGATTACTGTAACTCCCTGTTATCAGGTAGCTCTAATAAGTCTTTAAACTCTCCAGCTAATTCAGAATGCAGCAGCACGTGTACTAACAGGAACTAAGAAACGAGATCATATTTCTCCTGTTTAAGCTTCTCTGCACTGGCTCCCTGTAAAATCCAGAATTGAATTTAAAATCCTACTGTTAACTTATAAAGCTCTAAATGGTCAGGCTCCATCA
>NC_065511.1:2679357-2680581 GCF_006386435.1 Epinephelus moara
CACTCTGACATCTCTCCACTTAGTGCATGTATAGGTCCAGTTTGTGCATGTGTGTGTTCGGACCTGTGTGTAATTGACAACAGAGTGAAAAATTGAATTTCCCCTCAGGGATTAATAAAGTATATAAAATTAAAAATTAAAAAAAAATTAAAGACTTTCCTCTTTGATAAAGCTTATAGTTAGGGCTGGCTCAGGCTTGCCTTGTACCAGCCCCTAGTTAGGCTGACTTAGGCCTAGTCTGCCGGAGGACCCCCCTATAATACACCGGGCACCTTCTCTCCTTCTCTCTCTCCTTCTCTCTCTCTCATGTCCTATTACTACATCTTGCTAACTCGGCCGTACTGCATGTCACTAACTCGGCATCTTCTCCAGAGCCTTTGTGCTCCACTGTCTTGCAGGTTAACTTACATTGCAGCGGTGCCTCGATAGTGTGACGTGTGTGGTTGTGCTGCTGCCGTGGTCCTGCCAGATGGCTCCTGCTGCTGTTATCATTAGTCATACTTCTACTGTTATTATACACATATGATTATTGTCACATATATATACTATCAGATATTTATATATACTTTCAACATATTGTACCAGAATAGCCAAAATTATAATTATAATATTATTACTTTCATTAATGTTGTTGTAAGCTACCGTTACCGTCTGTACTGCATCTCTCTCTCTCTTTGTCTCTGTCTCTATCTCTGTGTCTCTCTCTCTCTCTCTCTTTCTGTCTCATTGTGTCATATGGATTACTGTTAATTTAACATGTTGATCTGTTCTGTACGACATCTATTGCACGTCTGTCCGTCCTGGAAGAGGGATCCCTCCTCAGTTGCTCTTCCTGAGGTTTCTACCATTTTTTTCCCCCCGTTAAAGTTTTTTTTGGGGAGTTTTTCCTTATCCGCTGCGAGGGTCCTGAGGACAGAGGGATGTCGTATGCTGTAAAGCCCTGTGAGGAAATTGTGATTTGTGATATTGGGCTTTATAAATTAAATTGATTGATTGACTGATAGTATCAAAAAGAGGTATGAGATATTAAAAAATGCAAAGGAGTACTACTTCAAAACAGCAAATTGCATTAAAACAATGGAGTTCTAAAAGATGGCCAGCACAGACCGCATACAGTATAGGAGGGATGAGAAATCAGAAATCAGGGATAGAGTACTCACCTATGCCATTGTGCTCCACACACCATGCGCACACACACAGCAAAATAAGAAAAATGTGATTGAA
>NC_065511.1:2681081-2709508 GCF_006386435.1 Epinephelus moara
AGTTTCCACCGGAGATCCTGATGAGATGCAGGCTGCTTCACCCCATCATGACAGAGGTGAGGAAAAATAATAAAAAGGCTTGTCTTGTCATTGAGAAACTTTACATCAACGGGAAGCTCTACAGTATTCCTGAAATTACTTACTGGCTTGGTGGAGGAGGTGTAAACATGAGCCAGTAAAAAATCACCCTGGTGCCGTCTGCTCATGTAAACAGTCGTTTGCGTCAGATGTCATCAGAGCCACGGTTCCCATAGGAACATAAAAACAATTCCCAGCATCGCCGTGGAGCTGCAGATTCATCACAGAGATGTTGTTCTTTGTTTTTTTTTCTCTTATAAGTTTTTTTATTCTCTCTTTCTTTTGTTCTAATTGACATTAAATAATACAGTTAGGGTTCAGCTGGTAGATATTTCTCTTTGTTTTTTCTGTTCCGTAATGTCTATTTTGTTCGTTTTTTCTTTCATGTATCAATTGCTTTGATTTATGTTTTGTGTTTTTCTCTGCGGGAGGGCAAGGGGAACATGGGGGAGGGTGTCGGGGGGGTCAAGGGGAAATGTTGAATATCGGGAATGGGCTGTATGTTTCTTTTTTTATGTCTTACCTCATTTTACACACATATACAAGCATACACACACACACACACACACACACACGCACACCCACATGCACAAATACACACATAAATGTCACCACTGAAACTTGTAACATGGAACATCCGGGGGATTGGTTCTCAGGCAAAAAAGATACAAATATTTAATCACCTAACTAAATTACAAGCAGACATATGCGTGTTACAAGAAACACATCTCTCCCAATCAGACCATAACAAATTAAAGTCACTACAATTTAACCAATTATTTTCAGCCAATTACAATAGAAAACAAAGCGGGGTTGCTATTTCAATAAGCAATAAAGTCTCATTTATTCACTCCACCATTACAGACCAAGAAGGACGTTTTATCATCATTAACATCTCAATCAACAATAGCCCAGTTACAACTGACAGTGTTTACGGCCCAAATACTGATGACCCATCTTTTTTCAATAATTTATTTTCCTCTATCTCCACTAACTGTAATGGCCCAATGATAATAGGGGGCGACTTTAACACAGCCATCAACCCATCAATAGACAGATGTAAAACCTCAAAGAAACGCACCTGCCAGTCTACAGAAACAATAAAACAGTTCATGAGCAATATTGGTCTTGGTGATAGTTGCCATTTGCAACACCCTTCCGCAAGACAATATTAATTTTTTTCACCGGTTCATAAATCATTTTAACGTACTGACTTATTTTTCACCAGCAATTCAATTATATCAGATATCTCCGATTCAATGATCCACCCCATATTAATCAGTGACCATGCTCGGTAACATTCACATGGAATACAATCCATCCGCATAAACCCAGTACCAGCTGGCGCTTTAACACATCCCTCCTCAACAACCCAGAATTTGATTTATTTATTTTACTTATTAAAAGAGAGTGGGCATCCTTCCTTGAAATAAATGATTCCCTAGTCATCTCCATCTATTCTTTGGGAAACAGGTAAAGCAGTTTTAAGAGGTAGGCCTATTATCATTTCATTCTCCACCTACAAAAAAGGATAGAACAACAACAGGAAGCTGAACTGGAACAAAAAATCGTAAAGACCAAAAAACAAACAAACAGAGAAAACACAGAATGAATTAAGGAAATATAAGTTCCAGTTAAATGAAATCTTAAATAAGAAAACTCAATTCCTAATACACAGACTCAGACAAAAACAATATCACCACAGTAATAAATCTGGAAAATATTTGGCTAATCTAATCAAACAAAATAGGGAAAAAACAACAATCTCCACCATTAGGGACTCAGCAGGGAAGCCAACACAGTCACCAGAAGAGATAAATCAAATTTTCAGAGATTTTTATGCGAAATTATACTTAGCAGAAATAAATCCAACCCAGGGTGATATCAAATCCTTCCTCACAACATTAATTTACCACAACTTTCTCCTGACCAAATCACTACACTTTAATCACCTATATCAACACAAGATTTATCCAATGCCCTCAAACTCACGCCCAATAACAAATCACCAGGACCCAATGGCTTCCCTGCTGAGTTCTACAAACACTATTGGCCTATTCTTGCTCCACTTTTCAACAGACTCATAACCGAAATAAAACAGAACTCAAAACTACCAAAAACATGAATACAGCTACAATATCACTGCCTCTTAAACCCAACAAAGATCCATCATTACCATCAAGCTACCGTCCAATTTCTCTTATTAACGTTGACATTAAAATCATTGCTAAAACACTCGCCCACAGAATGGAAAAAGTTATCTCAACCATAATCCACCCACATCAAACCGGTTTCATTAAAGGCAGACAATCATCCAATAACACACGTAGGCTCTGTAACATAATAGACTACTCATCCCAACAACAAGCACGAACTGTCATTGCCACATTAGATGCAGAAAAAGCTTTTGACAGGGTTAATTGGTCATTTCTCATTTCCAAAATGCAAAAATTTGGCTTTGGGGAATCATTTTTTAACTGGGTTCAAATTTTATACACAGCACCTTCGGCCACAGTAATTTCCAATGGACTAACATCACCACCTTTCACACTGCACAGGGTGACTAGGCAAGTATGCCCACTCTCTCCCCCCTTATTTACTATTTTCATTGAACCTCTAGCTGCAGCTATTCACCAAGACAATAACATTAAAGGAATCCAAACACCAAATGTACACCATAAAATTAGTCTTTATGCCGATGATATTTTACTCTTTTTAGAAACCCCCCCACTCATCCCTACCAGAGACAATAAAACTCATAGACTCATTTTCCAGAATCTCTAACTACTCCATAAATTGGCAAAAATCCTCTATCCTTCCATTGCACATTGAACAGCTGGGATGTGGCAGCTCAAACTCCACCTATTCCATTATGCACCAGTCACATTACATATCTCAGAATTAATATCCCCCACAGGCTGTCAGAGCTGCTCAATCTCAACTACACCCCACTTCTCAAAACAATAACTGAGAAATGTCCCACTTCCCCCAACTCCCACACTCCATATTAGGCTGAATTGCAACAATAAAAATGTCAGTACTTCCTAAAGTTAATTATCTCCTCACTATGTTTCCATCTCAACCCTCCCTGTCTTGGTTCAAATCACTTGACTCTATCACAACAAAATTTTATTGGAAAAACAAATCACCAAGAATCAAACTCACAACTCTTCAGACTTGCAGCACCAAATGTCTATCATTACTACCTCGCAAATCAGTTGCAATACATACACAAATGGATCCATCCCCATCAATCAAACAATACACGGCTGGATATAGAACAGATATTTTGCAAAAACATCACCATCTCAGACTTACCAGGCCCATCTAAGTTCACTCCGATCTGGAACAACCTTGACCTTCTCAGCACCAAGAAACCACTTCTCCTCCACTCATGGTCAAATAAAGGGATCACCCACTTCCAGCACATCATTCAGAATAACACACTAGTTCCATTCGCTCACCTGGTCCAGGAGTTTGGCATCAGGAGCAATCAATTTCTTGAATACTCACAACTCAAATCATCAATTCAAGCCACATTTGACATAAAAACTGCTAACCTGAATCTTCCACCATCATGTTCAGACTTAATTAATATTCAATCAACAAAAAAACTTCTCTCCAAAATATACAGAATTATCTCATATTCAGATGAAACACTCTGCATACTGACAATAAAATGGGAAAATGATCTATCAATTGCTCCTGATGCCAACTTCTGGAATCAAATCTGCCAAAACATCTATCTTATGGCAAAAAATGCAAATCTACAGTTAATACAATACAAGATACTTCACAGGACACACTACACAGAACAGAAAATGTTTAAAATGGGATTCTCATCTGAAGAAACAGGACACCTTTATCCGGGCCATCTGGTACTGCACACCTGTTCAACAATTTTGGTATGAGGTCATAAAGTCACTGTCAAATTTCTTGGGCTGCCACATCCCCTTATCTCCCTCTCTCTGCTTACTTGGCGACACCTCAACAATGAATCTGACAAGTCCCAACAATAAATTAATTCTCATAGCCCTAACTATCTCCACGAAAACTATCCTCATGAACTGGAAATCCAAAAACAACATCAGTATAGCACAGTGGAAAAACTTACTCATCAACCACATCTCCATGGAATTTTCCACCCAACACTCAGTAACAGAACCCCTCTCCATCTGGTCTCCACTCTTCAACTTTCTACAGACCTGACCTGTCACCTGTCTGTATTTCATTCACTGTATTTTAATTTCTGTTCTGCCTGAGAACCAATCCTCTCCCACAAAAACACTCAACACATCAATTATTGAATTATTATTTATGTCTGGTTTGAATTTTGTTTTGAAAAAAGAAAAAGGATTATCATCATTATTATCATTGTCGCTATGGTTGTATTTTTATATCATTATTACTCTCTATGTTCGTTGCTTTTCAATTATAATACTGATAATATGGTTGTCATTATATAAAGTTATATATATGTAATAATATGATAAATTATTGTTATTATTGTATTAATTGTAATAAATATATTATTATTTTTTATTATCATTATTATTATTATTACATATTGATAGTATTATGGCAATGGTGATGATGGAGGTGATGGTAATGATAATGAAGATAATAATTGTTGTTAATGTTTTCATTATTATGGCTGTCATTGATGTTACTGCTATGATCACATCATCATCATCATAAATATTGTTCTTACTTTATGTTATTTTATTTATTTATTTAATTATTATTATTATTATTATATTATATATTATTATTATCTTTCTCTTGCTTAATGGTAATCATGATGGTGATGGTGGGGCTGTGTGTGTGGAGCTGGACTGGGTTGGCTTGTGTCGGGGTTGAGTGGTGGCTCCGTGCTGGGCCCTCTGGTGGTATGGCAGGGCCTCCAGTGGGGGTGGGCGGGCGTAAGGGTGGATGGGCCCTACCTCTCTCCCTCTCCCTCAATATACAAAAACAAAAATCACAGAATCAGAATCACAATCAGAAAAACTTTATTGTCCATTGCAAAGCAGTGGAAATTCGTCTTTGACATGGCTCACAGAATAAATAAGACACAGGTTTAAAAAATACATAAAAAGACATATTAGACAAAACAGTGTAGTATAAAGTAACACACAGAAAACTAAGAACGCTTGCTATAGGTGAGTCAAACCCTTACGATTTATTGATTATGTTGATTGCAGTTGGAATGAATGATTTCTTTACTATGTTTGTCCTTGCTAATGGTACCTTGTTATGGGGGCCAGATGGGAGGAGTTGAAATGAACTGTGGAGTGGGTGTCAGGGGTTGTGTATGATGGTGTTGGCTTTCCGTTTGACTGCCTGTGTGTGGAGATGTGTCAAAGAGGTATGAGTGGTGCCTGTTATTTTAGTAGCATGTTTGATGACTTTTGACAGTTTGGATTTATCTTTAACAAAAAGAAAAGTGTACCAACATGAGATGTTGTAGGTCAGGACTGACTCAATGAGTGATTTGTTAACAACTGTTAAAACATTTTTGCTCACATTACAATTCCTCAGCTTTCTTAGCAGAAAGAGGCACTGTTGAGCCTTTTTGTAAATATAGCTGCTGTGGTCAGAGAAGGATAATACCCTGTCTACCTCAATGCCCAGGTATCTGAAACCCTCCACCTGCTCCACTACCTGCCCTTTGATCTCCAGTGGTTGAAGCAGTGTGTAGGCAGCATCCCCAGATGTTACTGTCCTGCAGCAGCACAGCTCCTTAGTTTTGGAGATGTTCAGTTCAAGTGAGCTCTCCTCAATAAGGGTGATCAGTGAGTCCACCTGCTGGCGATATGCTGTTAGGCTGATGGAGTCAGTCAGGTGAGCCACCAAGTCATATTGTCCGTGCTGCAGATTATATTGTTTGTGTAAATGGAGAATAGGATGGGAGATAAAACACATCTCTGTGGGACCCCTGTGTTTAACACAATGTTGTGTGATATTTTGCCATTTACTGTTACATGTTGAGGTCTGTCTCGTAGGAAGTCTTTGATCCAGTTTACCAATACTGGATTGACCTGTAGTTCAGTGAGGTGGTTGAGCAAGGTGCTTATCTTGACTGTGTTGAAGATCGAGGAAAAATCCATAAATAAAATCCTGGAGGGTGGTCCATGTTTTTGGTGACCATGTCCAGGAGTGTCGGGCAGGCATCTTCCACCCCTTGTTGTGCCTTATAGGCAAACTGGATCGGATCCAGTTTATCAGCGACTGAAGAGCCTAGTAGGCCGCATACCACCCGCTCCATGCATTTACATAGAACAGATGTCGATGCGACTTGTCTGTAATCCTTTGGGAACTTTGCATTTGTGGTTTTGTGTATGGGAATGATGGTGGATTCTTTCCATGAATGAGTTCAGGAGCAGTTGAAAAAGTAGGGTCATAATACCCCCCAGTTGAGTGGCAAATTCCCTTAACACTCTGCCGTTTAGCTTGTCTTGTCCCGGTGATTTCCGGGGGTTCACTCGGGACGAGATGTGGACCACCTTGCTTTACTCTATTTTGACTGGACTGTGTGGGGGGCTGGGACCGCTGGCATTCCAGTCTCTCAGTGATTGTTGTTGTGGGTTGTCAAATCTGCCGTAGAAGGTGTTTAGCTGCTATGCAAATGAGGTGGGGTCAGGACAATTGATGTGGGCTGGCTTCTGCTTTTTGCCCATCATGATGTTGAGCCCTTGCCAAGCCTCCCTTGCATTCCCTGTTTTAAATTGTTGCTCCACTTTGTTCTTATAGTGGATTTTGGCCTGCCTAGATTTTTGTCGGAACTCTTTTTCCAACTCATTTACTTTTTGTCTGTCTCCACTCAGAAATGCCTGTTTCTTTTTATTTAGGCATATTTCCAGGTCTTTTGTCACCCAGGGCTTTGTATTAGGGTACAATCTAACCTGTTTAGATGGAATGACAGAGTCAGCACAGAAGGTCTAATAGGAGGAAAATGAGTCAGTTAACTGGTTCAAATCAGAATCGTTGTTCTTGGGAAACACATCCCAGTCAGTCAGTTCTATACAGCCCCTGAGTTCCGGTATGTTTCCATAGCAGAGATCCAACATCTTGTTAAATCTGGTGGGGGATGTCACATATTCCAGATTTGGCAACCCGGTGGTGACGTCACACCTGTTGAAATCCCCGAGCAGGAACATCGGCTATTCAACGGTTCGAGTGACAGCTCTGTGATACAAGTCCCCGATGCAGTCTGCTGCCAGGTTGAAATCAGGTCCGGGAACATATGCCAATATTATTGTGATTTGTGTGAATTCTCGGGGCAGATAGTGGGGTCTGAAGGACACAGTTAGGAGCTCGTAGTGTCTGCAGCTGTTACTCTCTCTCACAGTGTAGTTGGTTGCCCAGCTGTTGTTGACAGCCAGGCAGAGGCCGCCCCTGACTGACTTCCGTGTTCTACCATGTCCCTGTCAAGTCGTATAACAATTAAATCCATCAATGTGTATGTCAGTCCCCTCCGACAGCCATGATTTTGTAAAACAAAAAAGGCTAGTTTGCCTGTAGTCCGAGTCGTAGTGGATGAGTGCAGAAAGTTCAGTCATCTTATTGTTCAGTGACCGAACATTTGACAGCGTGATGGCAGGTAGTGGAAGCCTGCTACCTCTCCTCCATAGGCGATTTCTGATCCCTCCTCTGGACCCTCTTTTCCTCCGGATCCGTTTATTGTAATATCCCTGTAGCAGGTGGTGGGGGATCTAAGCAAGGAGGGAAGTTGATTTTAGATCCACATTAACGCTGGCTATTAATTCCCACCGTGCATACACACGCCGTCCAGGGTGAGTTGTGTCCAGGTTTCCCCATCTTTCCCAACATCCAAATGCAGGGCTTACGAAGAAGATCAGGATTCCCCAAATAATGCCGATGAACCCATGCCACTCCCCAGCGTGCAAACTCCCTCCCAAGGGTCTGAGAGTTGTGCAGTTCAGGAAGAGGCATAGAGGCTAGATCCACAACGGGCCAGCATCCTCCTCAGGGCCTGGATGTGGCTCAAGGCAGGATCGCCCCTTGAATGAAAAGTAATTCAAACTAAAAGAAAGAATAGAAAGAATAGAAAGGAAAGGAAAAAGAAAAAAAAGGAAAGAGGGACAGGGAGGATGGGAGGCTGGAAGAAGCCTTCGCTCCCCGCTTTGCCTGTCTCCTGCCGGGGCCTCTCGCTGTCCTGCTTGGGGCCTGGTGGGGGAGCCTCTCGCTTGCCTCTCCGATACCCTTTTCTGGCCTCACCCCCTCTTTTAATTATTATTATTATTATTATTATTATTGTTATGGTGTATTCTATTTTGTTGTCATGTATTTCACGCTACATTATATCAGAATGTGATATGTTATTGTGTTATTATACTATATTATATCATATAATCATATTACCTTACACAGTATTATAGCATATCATATTAAGTTTGTTATGTTGTGTTGTATTACATTATATAATGGTATACCATAGTGGACATAACGATAGCACTGGGAATAATAATTCTAATAATAATAATAATAACTTTATTTGTATAGCAATTTTCAAAACAAAGTTACAAAGTGCTTAACAATAAAAATAAAAACAGATTAACAGATAAAATACATGAGCAGTAATACAAACAGTGGTAAAAGTTAAAAATGCCAACAGTTAAGAGAAAGCCAAACGATAAAAGTGAGTCTTCAGAAGAGATTTAAAAGAGGATACTGAGTTAGCCTGCCTGAGATCTCCAGGCAGGGAGTTCCATAGCTGAGGGGCCCGAGTAGCAAAGGCCCGGTCACCTTTAGTGACCATGCAGGTTTTTGGAACCATTAGAAGTGTCCTGCTGGAGGATCTCAAGCAGCTATCAGGCTCATAGGGGGTTAAAAGATCACAGATATACGCTGGAGCCTGGCCATTCAAAGCTTTAAAAACAAGCAGTAAAATCTTAAAATCAATTCTAAAACTCACAGGTAACCAGTAAAGGGCTGCAAGGATTGGTGTGATGTGGTCTCCTCTCTTGGTGCCTGTTAAAAACCTGACAGCAGCGTTTTGTACCAACTGAAGTCTTTGTATGTTTCGCTTACTGATGCCAGAATAAAGAGCATTGCAATAGTCCAGTCTGGAAGTGATGAATGCATGGATAACCTTCTCTAAGTCTGCAGGGGAGAGGAATGATTTGATTTTTGTGAGCTTTCTGATATGAGACAAGCATGACTGCAGTACTTTGGTCACCTGGGTGTCAAAGGACAGATTAGAGTCAAAAATGACACCCAAGATACGGGCCTCATTACGGATATTGTCAGAGAGGGCATGTAGACCAGAGGAGAGGTTACTGAAATTGCTAGAGCTGTGGCCGGGGGGGTTGATAATGATCACTTCTGATTTGGAGTCATTAAGATGTAAGAAATTATTTGACATCCAGTGTTTGATCTCAGTAAGACAGGACATAATGTGTGAAACGTTGGTGGAACCAGATTTCAGCGGGACATATAATTGGGTATCATCTGCGTAACAGTGGAAATTGATATTATGTTTACAGATGATTTTCCCAAGAGGTAGCATGTAAATGGTGAATAAAATGGGGCCCAGGATCGACCCTTGTGGGACCTCGCAAAGAAGAGGAGCACTGGAGGAGGAGGTGTTACCGATTGTTATGGAGAAGGACCTGTTTGACAGATAAGAGATCAACCAATCCAGAGCCACATCACTGATACCAACATAGTTCTTCAGATGGTTGATCAAGACATTGTGGTCCACTGTATCAAAAGCTGAGCTGAGGTCAAGGAGAATGGAACACTGGCCTGTGTCGGCTGCAAGCAGTAAATCATTTGAAACCTTGACCAAAGCAGTCTCAGTGCTGTGTAGAGAGCGGAAACCAGACTGAAATTTCTCAAACAGCAGATTATTGTTCATAAAAGAAATTAACTGGTTTGAGACAGTTTTTTTCTAAAATCTTAGATAAAACGGCAGCTTTGAGATGGGTCTAAAATTACTTAAAACAGATGGATCAAGGGAGGGCTTCTTTAAAAGAGGGTAAACAGTGGCATGTTTAAAATCAGTAGGAAAAATGCCCGAGGTGAGAGAACTGTTAATAATGGCTAAAATATCTGGACCAACCGTCTGGAATACCTCTTTTAAAAACCAAGTGGGAATGCAGTCTGAAGGGCAGGTGGATGATTTACAAAGTGCAACAGTGCGTTCCAGGGTTGACAGAGAGATTTCAGAGAAATGGGTTAAGATTGAAGGTGGGCAGGAGTTATCAGCAGGCTCACTGATGACATCATTGAATTGTTACCGAATTTGAACTATTTTATTGCAAAAAATAATTCAGAAATTCTTCACATCTCTCTGGGGATGCATCGGCTGGCTGACTGGGTGGGGGAGCAATGACAGAGTTGACGGTTTTAAAAAGAATTCTGGGATTGTAACTTAGCTCTGAAATCAGATTTGTGAAATAGTTGTTCCTTGCCTCCTTGATTGAGCGCTGATAAAAGAACATAAAATCTTTTAAAAAGGCAAGTGAGGTACTGAGCTTGTCTTTTTCCATCTTCTCTCCGCCTTCCTGCACTGTCTCTTTAAAATTCTTAAATCCTCATTCATCCAAGGCAGAGAATCAATCAATCAATCAATTTTATTTATAAAGCCCAATATCACAAATCACAATTTGCCTCACAGGGCTTTACAGCATACGACATCCCTCTGTCCTTATGAGAGAAGAGGATTTTGGTATTTTAAATCTGACAGGGGCAATGGAGTGTTGTGCAGGAGCTGTTAGACGCTCCTCGACGGTGAAGTTAACATCAAAATTAAAAGGTGTGCTTAAAGCAATGAAGGTTTGAGAGAAATGAGGAGCACAGAGAGAATTAAGTGGGCGGAAGCGAATCAAAGTTGTGGGTTTGGGATCAAGAGAGAGAGGTGGAACCCGGAACAGCACTGCATTGTGATCAGAGACTGCAAAATCGATCAAGTTCACATTGTCCACACAGAAACCATATAAGAGCACAAGATCAAGTGTGTGTCCTTTGTCATGGCTTGGCTGCTTCACAGATTGAGACAAACTAAAAGAATCTAACAGATTAATAAAACCAGAAGCAAATAAAGATGATGACGGACAGCACACATGTATGTTAAAATCACCAAGGATAAGAATTCTGTCATATTTTAAAATGGTGCCCAATAAAAACTCTGAAAATTCTTCGATAAAACCAGAATAATTTCATACCCTCTGTCTCTCATCCAAACACCCACATACGCACGCACGCATGCACTCGCACACACACATACACACACTCCTATATACTCCCTTCTCAAACTCAAAACTGCTCTATGCTTCTGTCTGTTATGTTTTTGTTTTGTTGGTTTTTATTTTTGTTGTTTTTGTTTGTTTTTACTCGCTTGTTTGCTTTGTTTTGTCTACTAAGTGTACTTTATTTGTCCTGTATCACCTTGTTTGTTGTCATGTAATTTCACTAATAAAGGAAAAAAAATAGAACTTTTTGGATGCAATGAGAAAAGGTATGTTTCGAGAAAAAAAGGGTGCAGAATTTCATGAAAAGAACACCTGTCCAACTGTTAAACATGGGGGCTGGATCGATCATGCATTTGACTTGAGTTGCAGCCAGTGGCAGGGGGAACATTTCACAGGTAGAGGGAAGAATGGATTCAGTGAAATTCCAGCAAACGCAGAAAGCAAACATCACACCATCTCTAAAAAAAGCTGAAGATGAACACAGGATGGCTTCTACACCAGGACAATGATCCTAAACACACCTCCAAATCTGCAAGGAACTACCTCAAGAGGAGCAAGCTGAAGGTTTTGCCATGGCCCTCACAGTCCCCCGACCTAAACATCATAAAAAATTGATGGATGGTGAAATGTCTTTTCCTCCATGAAACTCTGCGAGTGCATACTCTTGTTCTTGTTTAACTGCTGTCATTGACTCTATTTCTTCATTTCACGTATTGTTGTGTTTACTAACGTTAGAGTTAGCGCTTGTTGATTCAGGAGCCACCATTACGTCAACACACAATGGGCAGCTCCGTATTTTCCTCTCCATGACACTGCTGATAATCTTGCTTCTTTTTTTTTCACTATTTGTTGGTTTGTTCAAATCATTGGAACAAATGTAAACATCAGCACAAGTTGAGCCTGGACCCTTTAAGCTGGCAGCAATGACTCACTGTATATGGACTGAGTTTTCAGGTGGGTTTTTCCAGTCAGCTTTGTATTCAGACAATGCTGCTGTGCTATCATAAATGATAGATACATGGCAGTCATTCAGTAGAACCTTCTAGACCAATAATACTAAACTTTGAAATATCATGTCTCCAACCCACACAACACAATGCCTGAATAGGCATAAGCATAGTACCCTACATCATTCAGGGCTTAAACTGACAACCTTTGACACTAGTGGCTAATTGTGATCCAGCTGAGCTATCTGTCCTGGGAACCCCCTATGGATAATCAAAGTGTATCTAAAGCCTAATAGCCGAGCTAAACATACCTATGGAAAAGTGACAGGATCAATCTGTGCACGTGTGAATGTTCATGAATGCCATCAATCATAAATTCAAAGCTTGCTCCCGCTAGTCAGCAATTAGCATACGGTTCACTGACTGTCCAGTGTGAGTGGAGACAGATGCTGAATTGCTTTCCCACATCCACAGGTCTTATAAAAACTAAAACTCAATTTGAAATAATGTTTACGTCTCCCACGTCGTGGCTCTGATTACTAAATTAAACAAAAATGACATGCAGTTTGGGGCTGCAGTGCAGAGGACAGAGGGGGAGCATTGGTTTGTTATTTTATTTATTCAGAGAACAGCGTTTTCTAGTTTTGTATTAAATCGATTTAAATAACTCATTCGCAATTTTAAAAACCCTAATCTGAATCTCAAATCTGCTAAATGCCAACTAATTTAACTAAAGGTGTTACATTTCTAATCTCTTGTCATGTTAAACTACTTGTTTCAAAGGCATCTGTGTATTGTCAACATAACAGAGCACAATACAAAATAAAACTGTAATTTTTTAATAATGACAAGCAACATTTATGTGCAATATCTTATTTATGAAAGCACTACAAGCAGTCAGAAGCCGGTGTAGATTTTGTTAGTACTTACGAAAAGATCGGAGCTACAAACATTATGAACACTGAAATACATGTAAATTTCCTTCTGCGAACAGTTTACACACAAATTTGTTCTGCTCACATTTCATGAATGAGACCCTTTGTTTGCTTAATATCTTTGGTTATGTAGATTTTGTTGTGAAGGTCCTCTTAAACTGTTTTTGTGACGATGATAGACTGTACACAGAAATTGATGTAATATGTTGTCACTGTGCATGCTGCATCCAGAGTGACCTCCTCACCTCCCTGTCAGTGCAGTCAAAGCAGGCTCCTATGGCTCCTCTTTGTCACTCAGAGTCCACTGTTGCACCACCTTGTTCTCAGGGGTATTTGCTCATTAATTTGGCTTTAAAGGTTGGGATGAGATGCACCACATTATGGTCAGAGTTGGATATTGGCGGGTTGCTCTTGGACTGGTGATGTTTATGTAACATTTGTCCAGTATGTTTTCCTTTCTTGTTCCACATCTTAAAACCTGTTGAAATCCCGGTAAAGTTACCTCCAGGTTGCAGCTGTTGAGATCTCCCAGAACAATGGCAGGGGTACCATGGAATTCTGTTGCAGGTTGGAACCCTTGGTTGAACATAAATAACAAATAGAAGAATGCAGCCAAAATTGGGGGAGATAAAAAGGGTCAACCTGATGCACAGAAATTCAAATTCACTGTTACATAATTTGTCTTTGACTTTGTGTTGGCGACACAACCCCCATTTATGTAGACACAATTACCCCTCCACGGCTTTTCTCTGAGATTTCCTTCCTGTTTGCCTGTATGAAGGAAAAACCATTTATGTCATGGTATGAGTCCACAGCAGCAAAATTAAGCCATGATTCAGTACAGCAGAGAAGAGCAGGCTCTTGAAATTCAAATGTATACATTGAGTAGGCCCTTATTTTGTTGGTTGAACGCAGATTGGCATGAATTATAGCAGGAAATGCTGGTCAGGATTTTCACTGCCATAGTCTCCTCCTAATACCACCTTGGCTCCCCTGCTTCCTCCTCAAGCTTGCTGATCGCCTTAGTTCAGGGATACTGGCGAGCAGCCGGATTCCCAAGATTCAGAAGTGTGTCATGAGCATAGGCAAGTACAGCTAGGCTCACCTTGTATTGAACCTCCATGCTGGAGCACACGTTTGTCAGCAGTACACACACACACAGTCCAATACACAGTAGAATTATCGCTGCTGCTGGTTGTAGAAGCGAAAATCGGTGCCTGGAAGTGGGCCAGATGGCACCCGACCTCGTCTCCTACTTCTCCTGCAGATCGTCCTCTGATGTTGATTTAGTACCTTAGGTTCAGTTGGCAAACACTTAGAGAAATACTGGAGTCGAGTAGAATCAGGTGCAATCGAGTTTAATGTGTTCACAAGCAACAACACATACAACTCATTGAGTCAGGCTCCGGAGCACGACTGAAGACTGGCTCTCAGTGTGCTCTCTTATATGCTGGTGGAGATTCTGTCGAACCTCCACCAGCATCTTTTCGTTAATCCTTCCCATTTAGACCCAAATCTATTGGTGGCGAGCTTTTTCCTTTTGTCCAATCCTGAACAGGCCTGTTTCTAATGGTGTAATCACTTTCACTTTAGGCCTGGAATTTCCCAAATTCTCCACCCTTAGATTTGGGCCTGCTTTCACTTTATTTTTAAAAAACATATGAAATCTGGGGACTTTTCCTATACAGTCCACTGTACTTTCAAACAATGTGAGCTTAGAATGTGTGTCATGCAATACAAACATTAAAGAGTGTGTGTGTGTTGTTATTAAACAATACATGGTGTGGTGTATGTGTGCTCTTCAATATAAATGCATAACCTTGTGCTGTGAATATATGAACTTGTGTAACATTGTTTTTATCACACATGGATGCATAACAAACAGCTTTATAGGAACTTGTAACATAAAACATGGTTATATGAACTTCACTCTCAATCAACTTATGCAGTTTAATATTTTTATCTGATTTAAGATTAAATCTTACACTACATGGTCCAAACTTAAACGTCCACATACTACTGTTTACCACAAGATTTTTTAAGAGCAAGCTTGCGAGCTGCCAGCTGAGCAGCGCCTCTTTCTTTAACAGTCCATTAAAATGTGCAATACTCATTTCCTCCTGGCTGTTACTTTGACTCAGCTTACCTTCAAATGGACTGTTACCAAGTTGTTCCTATCAAAGTCAAATAATGGTCTATTTACATTGTTTCTGTCTATTTCATTATTACTATTATTGTCATAGTAGGAGATAATAATTCCAATAAAATGAAGCAGACAGCGGGCTAGAGGTAGGAGGCACTCCTGACCGCAGGATGGAGGCAGTGTTAATTTTGTTAATGAAAACTATGAAAATATTGACGAGTTAGAAAAATACCTTGATTTTAAAAACTATGATGAAATGGAAAGATGAGATGGGAATAAAATATTAATGGTTGACTATCAGACATTAAAATGGCACAAGAGGAGAACTGAATGATAAAATACTTTGTTAAATGTACAAGAAAAAAATGTTTTTGTAGCACTTATGATGAAATACTTAATGTTTGTTAAAAAAAATGTTTATGAAAATAAAGTAAATAAATTATAATATAGAATAAAGTAAATGCAACAAATAAAGTTTGCCTAGAACAGGTTCAACTGAGGAGCTGGGTGAAAATTTATGAAACAGACAGCTGAATTTACCGTCTGTATTTAAAATTTGAGCAAATAAAAATACTTGAAGTAAATCAAGGCAAGTTCCCTCAAGTCAGCTTACCAGTCCATCAGTTCATATACATACAGTCCTATCAGTTCAAATTAATGAGTTGAACAAAACTAACATTTCCATACTTCATTCATTCATAATTAGCACAACCACAGTCAAACATTCAGTTAAAGGGCCAGTGTGTAATATTTGGCATGGTTTATTGTCAATCTGAATCTGAATCTGAATATTCTACCCAGATAGCACGCATACATCTGGCCGACGTTGGCCTGAGGACGACACATCGGCCCTGAATTTATAACATCTGACAAGCGTCGGCTGCATGGGCGGATATCTTTAAATTTAATACTCTTTTGTCCCAGCTCATCAAACGTCTCTGTTACGTCGGCTTTGGGTCGGCCCAGTGCCGTAGAATATACCCGCCCACATACGGAAGTCGCCACAGAAGGCGGAATTTCATCTCCGCGGTGTTTGTTTGGAACTGAGCTCGCAGGACACAGCATCTCATCGCAGTTGGTTTCAGGTAAGCTCTACTGGAATAAATTGGCAGAAAATAGCTTTGTTGTTTCTTCTGTGACCGTTAAAAGAGGTTCCTGGTGAGTGGCGAAGCACGACTGGGTGTATATAGCTTAGCACAGCTCCCCACCAACTAACGTTATCTTTCGTTAGCTGTTAGCTAGTTTAGCGGTTTAGCTCATGTTATGCTAACAGGCTACAACTGTGGTGTTTTCATTTTATTTTCCCTAGTTGACGTTATCTGCTCATCTGGTTATCGTGAGCACTCGTTTTGGGTTAAAGTGGAAGTGCCCGGAGCTGCCACCCGTGGTCCCGCGGCCCCCCGGCCTGCCCTCCGGGGCCCTGGACGTGTGCTCAAGTGTCTGGGAGAGGAGCGGAGAGGAGCACGGAGGTCAGGCGGGGCGGGCCGACACTGTGTATCCTAGAACGGGTGCTGAAGTGTTGGTGAGACCAGCAGAGAAAGCGCGGAGGTGAAATAGTGAAGTTTAAGGATGCCTTCAGTATGTTGTTAATGTGATTTTATGGGCAATTTATCAGTCGAGGTCTCCTCCTCTGCAAAGCAAACTGACCCGGTGGCTACAGGTAATAGCGCAGTTTTGAACCCACTGTTTTTCCGAGATGAAGGACTGATTGTTGAGCTGCTGTTAACAGTTAACGGAGTTAACGGATCCCGTTATTTAACAGTTTCAACACTAAATTAAGCAGAGTGACGGACACAAAGCCTTCATTCTGGCTAAAAGACAGCTGAAATGCTAAAAAAAAATACAGTGGTGAAGTTGGGATTTGTTTCTTGAAGTTATGTGCTCATCATCTTTTCTGTGTCTTGCAGGCTGCCAGGAGAAGTGGACTGGCCATCAGATATTGTTTGTGGAAATTTGAAAATAAAGTTTGTCAAATTGACTTTTGTCTCTTCATTGTGCACACTTACACACGAAATAGGGTAATAGTCAGCTATTTTTGAATGTTAGCACTGATTTCTCACATTGAGATATATCTCCCCAACGATGGTAGCAGTAGCACCGAATCCCATTCTGTGCATTCAGCCTCTCTTCTCGCCCGCTCAGCATCAAACACATGGAGTTCCTCATCTGTATGCTCCAGCTCAAACAGGTATGGCTCTGGGTCTGTGTCCGCTACAAGAAACTCTTCAAAATCGTTCGAAGTCGTCCATTGCAGCTACTATAGTCCGGAGATATTGCTAGGCTAAATAAACAGCTCCTTCATTAATATTCATATGCTTCGTTAACTACGACCTTTATTCATTTAGGTCGGACCTTTCAAACTACAAATATTTCACCATTCAATGTGAGAAATCAATGCTAACATTCAAAAATAGCTGACTGTTACCCTATTTCGTGTGTAAGTGTGCACAATGAAGAGACAAAAGTCAATTTGACAAATTTATTTTCAAATTTCCACAAACAATATCTGATGGCCAGTCTGCTTCTCCTGGCAGCCTGCAAGAGACAGAAAAGACTATGAGCACGTAACTTCAAGAAACAAATCCCAACTTCACCACTGTATTTTTTTTTTCCAGCATTCTAGCTGTCTTTTAGCCAGATTGAAGGCTTTGGGTCCGTCACTCTGCTTAATTTAGTGTTGAAACTGTTAAATAACAGGATCCGTTAACTCCGTTAACTGTTAACAGCAGCTCAACAATCAGTCCTTCATCTCGGAAAAACAGTGGCTTCAAAGCTGCACTATTACCTGTAGCCACCGGGTCAGTTTGCTTTGCAGAGGAGGAGACCTCGACTGATAAATTGCCCATAAAATCACATTAACAACATACCGAAGGCATCCTTAAACTTCACTATTTCACCTCCGCGCTCTTCTCCGCTGGTCTCACCGACACTTGAGCACCTGTTCTGGGATACACAGTGTCGGCCCGCCCCGCCTTACCTCCGTAGTCCTCTCCACTCTTCTCACCCACACTTGAGCACCCGTCCAGGGCCCCGGAGGGCAGGCCAGGGGGTCGCGGGACCACGGGTGGCAGCTCTGGGCACTCCCACTTTAACCCAAAGGAGTGCTCACGATAACCAGATGAGCAGATAATGTCAACTAGGGAAAATAAAATGAAAACACCACAGTTGTAGCCTGTTAGCATAACATGAGCTTAACCGCTAAATTAGCTAACAGCTAACAAAAGCTAACGTTAGCTGGTGGGGACATGTGCTATATACACCCAGTCGTGCCTCGCCACTCACCAGGAACCTCTTTTAACGGTCACAGAAGAAACAACAAAGCTATTTTCTGCCAATTTATTCCAGTTAGCTTACCTGAAACCAACTGCGATGAGATGCTGTGTCCTGCGAGCTCAGTTCCAAACAAACACCGCAGAGATGAAATTCCGCCTTCAGTGGCGACTTCCGTATGTGGGCGGGTATATTCTACGGCACTGGGCCGACCCAAAGCCGACGTAACAGAGACATTTGATGAGCTGGGACAAAAGAGTATTAAATTTAAAGATATCCGCCCATGTGGCTGACGCTTGTCAGACGTTATAAATTCAGGGCCGATGTGTCGTCCTCAGGCTGACGTCGGCCAGATGTATGTGTGCTATCTGGGTGGCTTCACAAATAGAAGGGGGGTGGGGTCAAAGGTGTAGAAGTGGCTTTGTATTGGTTCAGGTGTTTTGATGGATAGGTTTAGCAACCAATAATACTGACAGAGATTTTGGGTCAATGGATAACAAAAACTATGCTGGGGTGACCCATTATTTTACCTGGGTTACATCCTCCCCTCCTAACTTAAAGCACATCCCGCTGCATCCTTTTTGTGGCTGTGTGGTAACAGGGATGTCAAATATTGGAGGCTGCATAGATGGTACAGTAAAATCATATTCAGAACCAGCTAAAGAGTAGGTGACCGCTTTGCTTAAACTTTGAAACGAAGACTGGATGACAGAAATTAGGAGGTTTCCTAATTTAGCATAGTGGAGGTGGTCTGGTTTCTTTCTCAGTCTCTTAGGCTCATCAATTTGGTGTGGATTGTTGAATGTCATTCTTTTGATTAGGTTCCAGACTGTCATTTTTTTGCTCAACTCCATCTTTGTCTCCTGGGTTAGGCAACACATCCTCTTCAGTGCTTATGTCCTGATCAACATTGTCCAATTCTGGTAAGTTCTCTCTTACAGGTATTTTGTTATAGTCCTCATTCCTTTTAGGCAAGTCCTCTTCAGCCAAGTCCTTGCCAGGTATATTCTCATATTCATCTTTATTACTTCAGACAAAATCATATCGGGTTCTGGTTCAGGTTTAACCTCTTGTGAGATGTTAGCAGAAGTCTTTACAACGGGAACAAAACCTCTCCCCTCATCTGATGGTGTGATCTCAGCAGGACAAGGTAAGAGAGAGGAAGTTGTAAAGGGATGACAGGGGGTGTTACAAGGAGGTTGACTGACTTGATTTCTTTCATGGACTGGTGAATTTGGAGGGTTCAGCTGGTACAGTACTTTGCATAGGAATGTCATAATCTGAATCTGAATTAATTTCATCCTCTTCTACACTATTACTTCAGAGACCTGGATGGTTACCATAATGGACGAGGAAATTATCCAAGAGTGCTTTGGCAACAGTGCGAGCCATTTAATTTGGAGTGGGTATGGCAACTGCATATTTGGTAAAATGGTCAGTAGTAACCAATATATCCTTAGTGTTGCTGCGATCTGGCTCCAAAGACAAAAAGTCTATGAAAACTAACGCTAATGGTCGGCTGGTCAAAATCTTAACTAATGGAGCAGCTCTTTCAGGGAGAGTTTTATGCCGTATACAACGGTTACATGTTTGTACTTTCTTCTCAACTGAGGCTGCCAATTTGGGCCAGAAGAAGCAAGCTCTTACAAGGTCAAGTACATGTTCAACTCCCATATGTCCCATGTCATCATGGAGATTTTGTAATGCCAATGCTCTCAGTTCTGTTGGCAATACCATTTGAAGAGTAGTGCTTGCACCATCATGTCATTTTCTATACAGGATACCATTTTTTAGCACAAGGCAATTCCACTCTTTAAGCAAAATAGGAAGTTCTGGGAGTTCAGCTCGGACTGTAGGAGAAGGTGTCACCCCTGATTCCATTTGATAATTGACTTCCCGGATACAAGGGTCAGCTCTTTGTTTCTCCCTCAGACCCTCAAATCTTCAGTTAGATGAAAAAAAGACTGGCAGACTACTTTGGGGTTCATCAAGGAGATGATTGCATTTGAATGGCATGCAAGTGATTGAATGATTGGCAGTGAATGGTAGCCATTGTTTGCGTCAGCCACAATATTGTTACAGACCAAGTGTTTATCACAGATAGCCTGAAAACCAGACTCAGACAAGTGATGTGAAGCAAACTGACAAATTCTTTAATTGGCACAGTCACCATGGGGACGTCTTGATGAGGCATCAGCGTCAAGATTCTGTTTGTAAGTAGAAAGAGCAGATATCCATTGGTAGCTTGTGGCATCCAGTTCAGCTGTTGTCTAGATGTAGGTGAATGGATTACTGTCAGTGACAACTATGAAAGGGGCACCATACAAGTAGTCACTGAATTTATCAGTGACAGGCCACTTAAGAGCTAGAAACTCTAACTTGTGTGCCTGATACCTAGACTCACTGTGAGATAAGTCTCAACTGGCAAAAGCAATGGCTTGCAATTTCCCTTCCTGCTTTTTGATACAATGCAGCACCCAACCCAGTTGTGCTAGCATCTGCATGTAGGATGTTGGGCAGTTTGGGAACAGCAAATCAAAGAACAGGGACTGTAGAAAGTTTGTCAATGAGGGTTTCACATGCGACATGCCGGGCAGCAGCGAACATGGAACAGAGGAAGCTCGAGGGAGGCAGCATGGGGGGCGGCAGCGAGGCAAGACGACACAGTGTCAGAAACAGCACGGCAGTCTGCGGTCCATTCTGGGGTGGTCTGCCGAGAGAAACTGGTGCAGAGGAGCGAAGCTGAGAGCTCTGCCAGATTAAGTGAGTATCCCTCTACTTGACTTAGGTGTAACAGGTAATGGTGCTGTGGACGAGTGACTGCCAGCTGTCTCTTATAACAGGTTGCCTGTGAACGTGTGTACTTCCTATGCAGAAGAGTGGAGCTACGGTGTCGTGACGCCATATTGGTCGGAACCTGCTGCAAAATACCCCGCAAGACTGAGATGAGGACAGTTGATTGTTTTTAATCCTAAGTTGCTTTTTAAGAACATTTTATACATGCCTTTTATATTTCTTTATGACGGTACTGCATGTTTTTTTAGGGAATAGTATTTAAGCTTTTTAGCTCATTGTTATTTTAGAGTCTTATTAACAACATCAGTGGGTTTTCAGTAGATCTAACTGTTGTCATTTTTGTAATAACTTATTTTTTTTTAACGAAAGTTGGACTCCTTGGTCATTTCAGTGTTGCTCTCCACCTGATTTTAAAATCAACTTGGTATACCTTACCCCTGCTTACATTTATGTCAACTGGAAATTAATTTACTGCACAGTTTGACAGACCTTTTCAGTGCTAACACTATGTTCATAGACCTGTCTCCAGAGTGTTTTCCTCCAGCAGAAAAGTACTGAGGAGCGCTTCATCCCTGCGCTTAATAAAAATTGCATCCAGTGTTTTTTTAAAAACGATGTGCTCCACATAGGTTTGCTTCTATGACAACAATATGTTGACACTGATGTGAGCTAGGTAGCTAATGCAACATTACATTAGCAGACGGTTGACTCTACAGTCAAAATCAAGTTTACAAAGTGAACGGTAATAAAACAGTCACAACCACATCCAGTGTCCACCAGCTGATCTGCTCCCAAAAAATAGCCATAGCTGCCAACTCTCACGCATTCGCTGTGAGAGTCACGCAGTTGGTTGATTTCACACGGTCTCACACCACACCTCAAATTTCTCACTCGCAAAAAACCCCCAAAGTACCGGTAGTCGTTCCACTCCTGTACAGTAGGTGGCGCTACCTTACATAACTAGGCTACTACTACCTACAGTGACAAATGATGCCCTCCTGCTAGTAAGAAGAGGAAAAAGAAATATTTCAAGTCTTGCATTTCTCACCTCCAGGTATGTTGGCATGTGTGTTGTGAAGTAGTCACTCCTTAGCTTTTCAGTTTTATAGTAGGGCATTGGTAGTGTGGTGGATAGTGTCTGCGCCCCATGTACAGAGCTGATGTCTTGCTTCAGCGGTCACGGGTTTGACTCCAGCCGGCCCAAGGGTGTAGGTTTGATTTTCACATTGGTAGGGACATAAAAGTGCTCCATGGCGGCGACCTGTACGTTGATGATTTTTTAATGCAATTTCACGTCATGTGAAACTGATCACTGCTTTATAATGTATATTTAGATATCTACACTAAATACAAGAATGTCTTGGTTAATGTATTCTCTAATGTTATCAGTTACATGAATATACACTGATAACTTCACCACATCTGTCCGTATGTGCTTCCCAGGGTAAACTATAATAATAACAATAACAGTATACTCCGAAGGGGCTTAACTTCAGTACCAGCCTGCGGTCTGCAGTTGGGTTGGTAATAGTGATCCGAATTGATATTGATATCGGGTAAAAACATATATTATGCATGAATCAATATTTTTACTTACCCCTAGTCACAATGCTGAATCTCACTATCAACATATATCCTTCACGATTCAATCTCACCTGTGAGGCTCCTGTCTCTCCTCTATCTCCTCCTGTCTCTCTTCCATTTCCTTCTGTCTCTCTTTCTGCCTCTCCTTCTCAATCTTTTGATTGTTGTAGCCTGAGGAAAACATACTGTATGTTTTACAATTGTGTAATTCATTAAACAACATCTGAATGTATATAGGCTAAAGAACAGCCATAATGTCAACACAAGTTAGTCAGCTTCATCATGTTAAACATAAATAAAATAAATCAACAAAAAAGTAAATGCTCCAAAATCATTATAATACAACTGCGTGCAAAATGTTGCACTTACACCCAATATCTATTACATGAATATGAGTCAGTGTTCTTACTGGGTGTTTTTACTGGGAGCAGTGGAGCTCTATTCTCCTAAGTCTCTCCTTCACACACCATGGATGCTGAAGACGGGTCCATGTCATTGGTTCGACAGCCCATTGGTTCGACATCCCATTAGTCTGACTGTCCGCGGTGCTGAACGGCTCACGGCGGGCATATGGTGCGCCGCGACCGGCTTGAGGCAGAGCAGGCTCACGGCTTATGTGTTTGTCACTTTCTTTTTCATTTTAACCCACACCATGATCTTTTCCTGACCCTAACCAAGTGGTTTTTGTGCCTAAACCTAACCAGACCTTAACCACAGGGCATCATGATGATTTCGGAACGGACTTTGGAACAATGAGTTTAATATGGTTGGAACAATGGGATGTCGAACCAATGAGCTGTCGGACCAATGGGCAGTTCCCCTGAAGACTGCCACTGAAGGAGCTATTATTTATAGTGTTTACACTTTATTTATTCAGACTGTTTCTATCATGCCATCTTACTACAAACATTAATGTGAACTGTGTCATCACTACATGACTCTGTGATTGCTGATGGAGCATGTGAAGTGGAATTTCATGTTCTCTGGCATATAATATTGATCTAATAGTTGCCAAACTTAGCTCAGCTAGTATTAGCTCGTTAGCATCTCATTACCTAGCAAAGAGTTGCCAAGGAATGCCATTCAGTTAGCCTAACATCAACAGGTGTTGGCAGAAAATACGATTTTTTTAGCTTATTTACTGAACCAACCGACTCACCGTTCACACACGCTGACGCGCGTGTATGTGTCGTTCCCTCATGAACTGCCTTGAGCTGTACGGTGACGCGCACCCACAAAGTCAGTGGAGAGAGTGGCGCTGGGAGGACCAATCACACGTTACCAAAATAACGGTAGAGCCAATCCATGAGCAGTACGAGGTTAGAGGCGGGACGTATGGTAGACACCAACGATTGTTAACCCTTTGTGTACCATATTGAGCGGACGACGTCAGCCAGTGTTTATAGGCTATTGGTAGAGACAATACAGAAGGGGATAAATATTGGTAGGGACATGTCCCTACCATCCCTACCCAATCCTACGCCTATGGGCCAGCCTGCAACTATTTTCTGCATTCCCCCACTCTCTCTCTCTCTCTCTCTCTCTCTCTCTCCCCATCTCACTCTGGCCTATCCATTATATGCGAAAAAGCACAAAAAAAAAAAAAAAAAAACACTTTACATTTAGTGTCTTATATGTGTTGTGAGAGCATATAAATGCATTTGGAGCGCTTTGTACATGTCAAAAATGCTAATTTAGCAGAGTACTTTATGTTAGCAGCTAAATTAAAACAGTAGCCTATTGCTGCAGCAGCCATCCTTTCAAGCAGCTGGGCAGAGGCGAAAAATTCCGTTGTCATACATTTTGGGCACTAACTGAGCATTATGCTCATTGATTGATATATGTAGCAGAATTGAGCCATTGTTTGTGGTTGAAATTATGTGATTGTAATTGCACTTATGAGTTCATCTGGTAGTCACCACACTAAAATGATGTAAAACAAGGCAAACTAGAAACATGATTCATGACAAATGCAAGAGACAAATTTATATTAAAATCGATATAGCATTTATTTTTAATATAAATTTATGTCCATGTAATAGGCCACATTATGTTAAATGAAGGTTTTGTGGTTACCTGTTGTATTTGGTAAAGAAAAGAAAAATGAAGTATTAAAACATAATTGTCTGTGATATTAATAGGTAATAATTAATAGGTATTAATGTGTAGGCCTTAACGACAAAATTGTGGTCAGCCCGCTAAATCTCACTCCAAGGTTTTTTGAAAAGTTGACAGCCCTGAAATAGCTTCTCTGTCATTGCTGTGATAGTAGGTAGTAGCATAGCTAAAGAAGCAGCAGTGACGTCACCGGCGACTTTCTGAAAAGTTTAGAGGTTTTAACTCCAGATATCTCTATGTCCACTTTCTGGGAAACCTTGAAGGCTTACGTCAGGGGTGAAATTATTTCCTATACTGCACTCGTGAATAAAATGTAAAAAGATAGGCTAACTGTGTTAACACGCTCTATCGCCCAATTAGATGACATTTATCCTGTTTCACCTTCTCCAGATATTTATAAGGAGCGTTTGACTTTGCAAGCAGAATTCGACACGATACTAAGTGATCAGATTACATTAGTACTTTTCAAGTCTAGGAGCACCTACTATGAACAAGGAGATAAAGCCGGTAGATTGTTGGCTCACAAGTTATGCCAATCTTCATCATCACATCAGATCTCTAAAATCTGTACATCGGCGGGGACAATAACATTAGACCCTAGGGGGATTAATGATGAGTTCAGCAGATTCTATCAGTCTTTATATACTTCCGAGTATCAACCAGATACATCAGACCTTGATAATTTCTTCCACTCCCTTGATGTGCCTGTGGTCAGTCGTGAGTTGGTTGAAAAATTGGAGGAGCCGATCACTGTTGAAGAATTATCTATAGCAGTCAAATCTCTTCAATCCGGTAAGAGCCCAGGGCCTGACGGTTACCCTGTAGAGTTTTATAAAAAGCTTTTTCCTAAATTAGCCCCTATTCTATTAGAAATGTACAATGAAGCATTTGCTAATGAAATTCTCCCACCAACAATTACACAGGCAACTATCTCCTTTATTCTTAAAAAAACAAAGATCCTCTTGACTGTACATCCTACTGCCCGATTAGCTTATTAAACGTTTATTACAAAATTTTAGCGAAGCTTTTGGCAATGCGGCTAAAAGCCGTTCTCCCATCAATTATATCTCCTGATCTAACAGGATTTATTAAAAACAGACACTCTTTCTATAACCTTTGGCAACTGTTTAATGTTATATATAACCCTTCTACCACAGGCACCTCTGAGGCAATTATATCTTTAGATGCTGAAAAGGTGTTTGATCGCGTGGAGTGGAAATATCTTTTTTATACCGTACATAAATTCGGCTTTGGTTCATTGCCTGGCTAAAACTTCTGTATTTATCCCCTCTAGCCTGTGTCAGGACTAACAGCACTCATTACCGGCTGGCGAACAGTGCGCACACGTTACCAAAACCTCACAGGCAGGTTTCCAGAATGTCAGGCACATTAACAATGCAATAAATAGCCACAAAACCACTATTCAATGCAACTATCTTCAATCAGCACATAAATGTATCTCTATATCGACTGTCCCGTCACACCTGATGTCAGATCAAAGGGGATTGGCACCGTTTGGCACGTTTGGCACGTTTGGCACGCGTAATGGAAACCCAACATGATTTGATTAACACAGCTGCAAACTAATGAGTTCACATCCCTCTCAGCCAACCACAAACAGCCACAGCATCAGATAGGGAGTATATATTCAGCATCTGTCATCTTAGAAAAGTCAAAAGAAAAGAAACAGAGTGAGACTGCGAGAGAGAAAGAGAGAGCGCGCGCGCACGAGAGAAACGCAACATTGATTTACAATTGTGGTGACCTCCTCCCAGGCTACCTTTGCATCATCAGCCCGTGGAGGTCTGCTCGCAGTTCCGTATATTCGGACACTGCGAGCTTGGACCTCCCGGACCAAAACATCAGTTTCCTCCTGGGAGAAGTTTGGCCGTCTGACGCTGCTGCTCTCTTCTGCCATGGCGAATTGAGTAAACTCTCATTACGCCTTCGCGCGGCGCATTTAAGGGCGAGGAGAGGGGCTCATTTGATTGGTGTGATGTGTGTAAAACCCACTCCACGCCTTCTCTCCTCCCTCTTTCCGACTTGCGCAGGTAGGAGGGGCGGAGGTGGGAAAGAGGAGTAGCTGCGCCGGCGCGCACGGTATGCCAAACTTGCAAAATCCGCCTGGCCACACCCAGTTGGCGAAGCGCAGGTGCGCTGCGCCTCCGCCTCGCCCGGTCTGCGAAACTAGAGGCCATGGAATCAATTTAGGAGACATTTTGGATTTCAGGCAACTTCTTTCTTTGCTCCGGTAGCCTCCAACCCGGCTTTTCCACCATGCATAGCTGATAGCTCCTTTTCAATATGGTCTAATCTTGGCATTAAGAGGTTTAAGGACCTTTATGTGGACAATATATTTGCTTCATTTGAGCAATTATCAGTTGAATTTGGTCTCCCCAGGCACCATCGATTCAGGTACTTTCAAATCCATAGCTATGTTCGTAGCTTAGATCCTCAATTTCCCACCCTTCCGGACGAAACACAGTTTGATACCTTTCTTACTCCACTTCCTACTCTGAAAGGCTCTTTGACAATAATCTATAGACAAATTTGCTCTTTACAAACCACCTCACTAAACATTATTAAGTCCTCATGGGAGGAGGAGCTGGGTGAAGTAATATCTGACGAATTATAGGAAGGGGCATGTAGTGTAATATTTACTCAAGTGTTTATACTGTACCTTTAAGTTGACTTTTAAAAGATACGTGTTGAAGCAATGTACTCTGTTCAACTGACAAATCACAGACTGGGTTATTATTTCATGTATTCTTATGACACACATACACTCATTGAGCACTTAGGCATTGTGGTGGAGAAATACCTAGGATTGTGTATCATTTCTAAATGAGGATGGGCTCAGAAAACACTGGTGGAAAGTTAGGGAAATTCCATCTTGTCCTGATATGACCCTAGAGGAGGCGGGTTTAGACTGCCCAGAAAAGCATTATACGGTGGAATTGGCTCCAAGGGAGAAAAGGAGAGTGGGGATACTATTATGAACGAGTGCAAGGATTAAAGCAGCCATCAGGGGGAGACAAGAGAAATGTGACACTGTTATGTTTCAGCTCCAAGGGGGAGGGATTAAGAAAAAGACGACTCAGCAGAAATCTTCACAATAAAAGCGAAGTGTGCAAACAAAGACATTCAATCAATCAATCAATCAATTTTATTTATAAAGCCCAATATCACAAATCACAATTTGCCTCACAGGGCTTTACAGCATACGACATCCCTCTGTCCTTATGACCCTCGCAGCGGATAAGGAAAAACTCCCCAAAAAACCCCTTTAACGGGGGGAAAAAACGGTAGAAACCTCAGGAAGAGCAACTGAGGAGGGATC
>NC_065511.1:2716979-2727433 GCF_006386435.1 Epinephelus moara
GTTGGGGGACTGTGTGAAGAAATGGTTGACATTCCTACACGGTTCATACTACATTTTTGAAAAAAGCCTTAAATGAAAGCTGAGAGTCTGCACTTTAAGCAGGTATTCATTGTTTCATTTAAAACCCATTGTGGTGGTGTACAGAGCCAAAATGACGACAACTGTATCATTGTCCAAATATTTATGGACCTGACTGTATGTGTGTTAGAGCAGCAGAAGAGAAATCACGTGAAGAATAAGAGTTAAAAAGAAATAAATCGCTAGGAGCCTCGAAAGGACTGCAATAAAGAGATAAAAAAAAAGAGATAAAAGAAATAAATCGGTAGGAGCCTCAAAAGGACTGCGGTAAGACATAAAAGTCGCTAGGAGCCGATAGGACTGCGACAATGATCGATCAAAGTGTAAAAATTGTAAATATTATAGGAAAAGATAGAAGTTGTTGTGAATAAGGTAAGATAAATAGACGTGTGTAGATAAAAGACTGAGGACATAGACTAACGACTGGACAAGAACGGGGAGCGTAAGAGGTAGATAAAAGGTGCACACAGCCAACAGAAATGGGCTCATACAAGAAAAAAACAAAGCTTTGTAAAACAAAAATTTAATACTTCGGTTCTGATCTCTATTGGTTTAAAGGTCATTACAAAGAAAATTCCTTTGACATTTTGGTGCCTGAATGTTTTCATCATAATCTGGTATCTGTGTGTTTGTTTTATGTGATTTGTTTTAAAGGGTTGTTAAATGTGGCAGTTATTAACAGTGTCTCAGTGAAACAAAACCAGACAAGGGTCAACAAATTGTCCGGGGACTGGAAACCTAACGGTGCCAACGAAAGTCCATATGTTTCACTGATCGAACCAGTTGCTCGGGTGAACTCCATACAAACTGGTTGGCTGTTAAGGGAAGAATAAAAAGAAATTTTTGTTATCTTAATATAGCTTTATAAGTAAATAAAATAAGTAATAAAATAAAGAAAAAAAGAAGTTGAGATCAGGCTGCTAAGAGTTGGATGGAAGAGGGTGACAGCAGTAGTGACGAATTTTGGGCTGAAGAATATTGCATGACTGATGGCTTAGTAGATACTAGAGGCATAAAGAACACATTTCGGGTTGGAAAGAACCTACATAGACAACGAGGGTGAGGAGCAGTGGCAAGACAAGCAAAGAAAATCAACTAAAACTTTGGATAATAAATTTACCAATTGAAAATAAGTGAAGGAAGAATTTTCAAGTATACAGTGGGAGACGATTTTAAATGATTTGTGGACTCCCTGCTCGTTAGATCCACTGCTGCAATATTTGTGTGACAATTATAAAAACGGACCCGTAGCTTCTCTTCCTCTGAACCAGGCAGTATTTCAAGATTTAGAGAACGGAGTAGAATTTAATCCAAGATTGCAGATTGTTGTCATGCCTAGAAAAGTTGATTTGGGAGACAGAAAAATTTGGCTGTTTAACCAAAGTCCCCATAGGAGACGGGTCACATAAATTAGAATATAACCTCTGAAAAAATAAATAAATAAATAAAATAAATAAATAAATACAAACCTGCCATCACAGTAGGGAAATTATTAGTACTGACACGCACAAAAGAAACAGACGAGCAACCACAAATTCCAAGAGCGAGTTAAGTTAAACAAGGCTTCATGGGAGCCAACCTAGGAAAGATGGAAAAAGGGGTTCTGACACCCATAGAGATAGTGATGACACAACACCCAGGTCGGAGAAACCAAATCCAACGCTGTGTGACCAAATGGCACAAAAGAACATCAGGAAAAAATCGTTGGCCTAGAAATGGAACCTTCAACCTGGCATGTTGCGACGAGGTGGAGTCAGAACTAAGACACATTGAGGCAAAAGACACTAAGGCGAGTTATAAGAAAAAGAACAAAAGGGTTAAGGAAAGGGAGGTATTAGGGTGGTTTAGACAGGCAGGGGGTAGGAAGCAAATGGTGCAAGTAGAGTGCTATAAGGACCCACAGGACCCCCAGGCACCGAAGCAAATGGTGCAAGCAGAGTGCAGCAAGGACCCACAGGACCCACAGGCACCAACGGATGTGATACCCACAGCCCCACCCCTACCACAAGACACATCACCATCCTGAGACGGGACAATACCCACTGCACTCAGTAGGGGAGGCAAGAGCCGCAACAACAATGGAAGGCCAAGTGGAGGGAAGGTTCACAGTGACCTTGGCCAGGGACACTAAGGCCGAGACGTGCAGTAAGCACTAAGTGCAGACGAAAGAAGACACTCCCCACTGACAATGCAAACGCCACCTTGTGCCGGTGCCGAGACGGAGGTGGACACATGGACAACAGACAGTGAAGATGGCTCTGAAGAAGACAGAGAGGAAGGTGATGAGGAGATGAAACGAAGGCGACGTTCAAGGGAAACCGGGTCAGAGGACGGGAGTCAATCCGGACCCCAAACCAGGATAGAAGAGTCAAAATCAGGGAAAAGAAGGAACTGCAGAACCACACTACTACAGGAAAAAGGCAAGAAGCCACCTCCCACTGATGGACAGCCGAGGCCAATTCTGAAGGCTAGAGGCGAGACCTCCCAGATAGAGATACCATCACCCTGATGACCACAGAAATGGGCTGGGAAGAACAGTACAGGAAAGAAAAAGAGAGGATCGACTCGATGCGGTGCCAGAGAAGGGCTGACATAGACCAACGGAGACTGCTGGAGCAGCTGGAGGCGGAAGCAGTTCGGACCGAGTTCCACACAGACTCATTACTAAACGGGCCCCTGATGATGGACGCCACACACACTGATGGGAGAGACCGACGCCAGGGAATAGCAGCCCCCGCGCAACCGTCAGAGACAAGGACACTGGAGCAGGAGCTGCTACAAGAATGGGGCGAGGCCATAAGCACACAGGTGCAAAAGATACAGCAGATGACTCACGACATGGATCGGTTGGAGATGTACCTGAAGGACTCCAGAGCCACTCAACAAGGAAGTGAGCCCCCAGTAAGCGCCTCCAAAGAGCACATCATAGTGCAGCTTAAAGGTACCTTAGAGACCAGCAAAACAGAACCAGTGACCAAGCAACCCAATAAGAAGGCACGTGATGATAGAAGGGAGAGAGGTTACCAGAGCGATGGGGCCCTCAGGATGGTGTTAAGAGGAGGGAAAACAGTCAGACGGCCCACCCTTTCTGAAGATGAGAGTGACTCGTCAGATGTCGTAACCCCCAAAGCAGACTTCATGTGCCCCTTGGTGACGAGAGCCTCCGGACGAACCCAATATGAACGATGGCCTTTCATGGACATGATAGGTCTAGCAGAGTGCCTACCTGTCCTCACAGATGGAGCTGATAAGTGGATAATGGCATTGGAGGAGACCACAGCTGGCATACGCTTGGCGTTGGGGGACATCAAGGCTCTACTCACATATGTGGCGGGCAAACAAACCACCCAAGAGATGTTCAATGAAGCTCTGTTGGGCCTAGCAGTAACTAGCAACACATACCATGATGAAGACTTTGGAACACACCGCAATAGAGTGTGGCAGCAGCTGAGGAGACAGTATCCCGAAAGGAGAGACCCAACCAAGCTGGAAGGAGAAACTTTATCTGAAGATGAGTGTCCCTCCAGATTCCTGCATACCTTCCAGCGGAGATAGAAGGAGGAAACAGGAGAAGCATGGAACGCCAACCAAACCACCCAAAGTTTGTTCAGAATGATGGTAAAAAAGACAATGCCAGAAGAGGTACAACGGCGCTTGGATGACGTCGTGGGGTTGATGAAAATGGACTGGCCTATGTTCTCAGAACACATCGGCCATCATGTGGAGCACTACAGGAAGGAGAAGAAAAAACAGGAAGAGGACAACAAACAGCTGGCCACTAAGCTGACGCAGTTGCAGCTGGGGGAGCTGAGCAAACTAGCTAAAAAAGAAAAAGAGAAAGCAAAGATCCAGGCTCCTGTTGTCATGGCCAATCAGGCAATGCCACAAGCTGCCCAACCCCTGCCAGCGCCTCAGATGGCTGAGCAAACGCCCCCCACAGACCCCAGAACCAGGGGGTATCACCCCGCCAATGCCACATTACCACTACTATTATCCACAACGAGCAGGTGGAAACAATGGTAGCCAAAGGCCCCCGAGGGGGCGGGGTCGAGGCGGACCTAGGGGAGGACCAGCAGGCCGAAGAGGATGGAGAGGGGGACTGAACTTTCCTCCAGAACCCCAGCCACCGCAACAGCAAACCTATCAGCAAGCCGCACCCTATCAGCAATCAGGCCCCCAGGAAATGAACACCGGATATCCAGGAGTGAATCCTGCTGCACCTGACAAACTATGCTGGGGTTGTAACCAGCCCGGCCACCGACGTAGGGAGTGTCCGGTCAATCCATGGGAAAGTCCAGCAGAAAATTGGCCGAACACGGAGACAGGGCGCCTGTGGTAGGGCTACCCAGAGAAGCCGGAGGGGGAAGTAATGTCACCAGTTATTTCATTACAGCCACACGACGAACCAACTATACCTGTTGTCATCCACGAACAAGCATATCATTTTATGGTAGACACAGGGGCTACATATTCATGCATTGGAAAAGAAGGCTCTAAACTCCCCCTCTCTAAGTCATCCATCAAGACCATAGGCTTCTCTGGGAAATCACAGGTCATACCATTGACAGAGCCTGTTCCAATGCTCATCGCCGGTAAAGTCATATTTGCACCCCTACTCTACTCAGCTCATACGCCAGTGAACCTTCTAGGCAGAGATATATTGTGTCCTCTCAAAACTAAGATCATGTGTACTCAAGATGGACTATATTTAGACTTCTCTGAAGACCCCCCACAAAGCATAATGCCACAGATGCCCGTGAACGCCACAGAGACACCACAGGCGTTGGTTTACTGGCTCCAACTGACACCAGAAGAGTCTCACCTCAAACAGACATGGACCGGGTGGGAACCATGGGTCAGGTTACATTTTGACACAGCACACACTCCCACTCTGCCACTGCACTGCATGCTCATGTATGACGCAGACCAGACTCATATAGATTATCAAGAATGCTGGGACGCAGTGCTCAATAAAAAAAACATGCCTAATCACTTATGAAGACATGTATTTAGGACCTCAAGGTGTGGCGGCAGCTGTCCGCTTCCCAGAAGAATTAGCAGGATGGTTTCAGGTGCCAAATTCTGCACCACATGTTACACTGATGATAGCAGAAGGTTATGAGTCTCATCATCTGGGTCCTATGGTCAGACGTGCACTGCAGGTGCGAGAGTGGTTACCCACCGAGAACAAATACATCCACATTTCAGATGACAAACAATACATCAGAATCTCAGTTAAGACAGGTGATGAAGCAGTCGCTGACAAGGTACTTGTAGATGGTACTACTCCCACACAGATGGCAGTCACAGAAGAACACGCACAGTTGCTGAGTAAAGTTCCACCACAGCTATGGACAGCACATAAAACAGACGTAGGCTTGATAAAATCAGCGCAACCTGTTCGAATCACACTAAAACCACATGCTAGCCTACCACACCAGAGGCAGTATCCTCTCCAGCAGCATGCCATTGACGGTATCCGACCCACAATTGAGGGCTTGGTAAAAGCCGGAGTTCTGGTCAAAACTAGAAGTCCCTGCAACACGCCCATTTTTCCAATCAAGAAACCAAATTCCTCAGATTATCGTTTAGTGCATGACCAAAGAGCAGTTAATGCAGTGGTGGAAACAAAGACGTCACATGTGCCAGATCAACACACGTTGCTTTCAAACATACCACCCGACACACAGTGGTACACAGTTATTGATTTGTGTTCAGCCTTTTTCAGTGTACCGCTACACCCAGACTCTGAATATTTGTTTGCATTCACTTATGAAGGTCAGCAATATGTCTATTCCAGAATTCCTCAAGGATTTTCGAATTCGCCATCGATCTTTAACTGAGTATTGACACAGGACCTAGCTAATTTGAACGTGCCAAGCACTGTATTACAATATGCAGATGATTTGCTTGTCTGTAGCTCTTCAAAAGAACAATGTCAAAAAGATTCCATTGCAGTGCTCACAGCATTAGCAGAGGGGGGACACAAGGTCAGTAAAGACAAATTGCAGTTCTGCCAGCAGTCTGTACTTGGGCAGACAGCTGAGTGGGGATAAAAAGTGCATTGCCCCAGAGGCAGTAAGTAAGGCTCCTCAACTGCAGATGGTGGGCCAAATGTTGTCCTTTCTCGGCATGACAGGATACAGTCGGCCATGGATTTGTGACTATGCTATAAAAACTGCTCCACTCAGAGCTTTAGTAAGAGCAGCAGGACAGACCAACAACACAACACAGCTGTCCTGAACGGAGGAAGCAGAAGGTGCGTTCCAAGCTTTAAAAATAGACATGCAGTCTGCTCCAGCGTTAGGCACTCCTAACTACTCCAAGCCTTTTCATCTCTACGTAGCAGAAAAATCTGGGTTTGCGTGTGCCGTCCTGATGCAAGACACACCAACAGGTAAACAACCACTAGCATATTACAGCACTAAGCTCGATAACATAGAGGCCGGTTTGCCTCCCTGTTATCAGGGGCTAGCTGCAGCTGTCTTTGCATTTCAAAAAGCATCCTCGTTAACAATGGGACATCCTGTAACTTTGTACACCTCTCACCAGCTTCATGCCCTGCTGACAAGTCCCAGATTCGTTTTGACACAGGCCAGACGCACAGGATATGAGGTCATCCTGTCTGCTCCTGAGCTCGACATTCAATGTTGTACCATCATTAATCCGGGCCACTAAAATGGTTCTACCCACAGAAGGTACACCAACGCACCACCACCAGGGGTTAAACTGCCGCCGTCAGCCCACAGCACCTGACAACAAAAGAGAACAAACAAAGTTAATAAAACATGCCCAAGAACTTAATAAACTAAATAAAGATTTACATAATTTAAATACACATAATCAACTAATTCAATAAACTAACGGAAAATAAGTATGGGACAACATAACTTCAATACAACAAATGAAACCAAAATACAAAAGTAAGTCTACTAAACTAAATTATAGATAACAAAGAAAACAGGTGAAATACAGACTTAAAATATTTGGCTCATGGTCACTAGGCGGGGGCGACCAATGTCGGTCCTAGAACAGCCTGTGAAACAGTTAGACCTCTAAGACAGAGCGGGCCGGGCAGCGGTCAGCCGCTCCGGACAGCAAACTTAGCCCGCTCGCCGCCGAACGGCCAAAACAGAACAAAACAAACAGAACAAAATTACAAAATCCAAAATAACAACCAAACTAAAAGTAAAGAACCAAAAAAAAAGGGAGCTGAAAGAGCCCAAACAAGTCAAAAATGAAAATGTAGAATAAACCAATTCCAAAGCAACTAAATCAAAATAATAATTAAATCAAAAGGAAAGAAAGCCAGAACGAGAGAGCCAGAGAGCCAGAGAGCCAGAGAGCAGCGTGGCCCAGGGAGTGATGGTCAATGGCAGGCCAAACAATGCAAAACAAGAAAACCTGATATTTAGTAAATTAATTAAATAACTTAAAATAATCTTTTGACAAAAATCTCAAATAAATACATACCAGGCGCAGCAAACTCTAGGCAACTGGAGGATATGAGCCCCAGGACACAGCTCGAGTGCACAGCCTGAGAATTACGCACAGATGTGAATCAGCTGAGCGCTGAGAGACAGATGAAACAAAAGCGCAGACAATGCGTGGACTGACGTACCAGAGCGGGCAAATAGCGACACACAGCCGGGCTCCAGCACGTCACCCCGTCCTCCCCGGCCCCCCAACAGTCAGCCACACTGCAAGGAGTGGAGATCGGGTCACCAAGGTGTGCATTACGCACACATACACAAAAGGAAAAGTGGCAGGGCGCTTACCTGAGATGGAGATGGTGTGCTTTGATGGCGAACCAAACACAGGGCGCACGCCACACCAAGGAGCCTTCACGTTAAATAAAGCACTGTCCGGTGAACAAAAACGGCTGCCAGTGCCACGCCAAACAAAATGTTGCCACGCCGAGACACAGCCACCACGGGAGCGAGTGGAAGAAAGAACGGGCGCGACCACTCGCCTAGATATAAAGGTGCGCGTGGCGCCGCCCAATGATCACGATGGCTAGAAGCTGGCACAGTGCCCAGTAGTGGCAGGGAGGAAAATCGCCTCCTGCTACAACAGCAAGAGTCTGGTGTGATAATGAAAGTTGGCTCAGCAATGGCTCGAACTAAAATCAGAACCCCGCAGAAGAACCAGAAATGCGCCAGCACAAGACACCGAACTAATTAGAACTACCACGTGGAGATCTAATATGTTTTACCAGTGGTTAAAGTACTCCGCCAAACAAGTAACCAACAGCTCGTGCATAGCCTGCCACAGAAAATTAGGCCTACCCACAGCTCGTGCATAGCCTGCCACAGAAAATTAGGCCTACCCAGAATTAGGCCCCTCCCAGGTATAGAGGATTGTGAACGACGAGACACCTGTTTTGCACAGTGTACTATGTGGATGGCGGCAGGGAAAACCAATTACGCCAATAATAGTGAAATCTGCCCAATAAGTCTTAAAGGGGCTCCTGAGCAAATTAAAAAAGAATTTCAAGGACCACCAGTAGTGCATTTGGCTCAAGATATTGTATTTCCCTTTTGTGTAGCCCGAGGGGACATCGAACATTGGTTAGAGAATTCCACTAGTAGCAACAACACGCTCGAGGCGGAACAATTGATCCGGTGCCGGTGGGAAAGTGCCACCCATAAGTAAACTAATCAGACTTGGATCGCAAAAGTGGATCACATGGGACCAGGTGCCACAAGGGGTCCCGGTAGAACATCAGGCCATAGGAGATGACTGGATAGGGGGAGGTAGAGGATTAGGTGCTATGCCATTTGTAGGGACCATAATGAACGCCCAATACATAGCACGTAATAGCCGCTGGGTGAACTATTTGTGGTACAATCAACAGAGGTTCGTAAATTGGTCTATAGTTGCACTAGAAGGTGTGAGTGAACAGTTGCATGCTACATCCCTAATGACTGTGCAGAACAGACTGGTCATCGAAACAACGTTAGCCCCAGACCAAGGTGTCTGTGATGTAATAGGGGAAGAGTGCTGTACAACCATCCCCATGAATACAGGTGAAGATGGCAACTTGACTCAAGCTTTAGAAAACATACGTAGACTAAGAGACCAACAAGTACAACACTCCAATTGGAACACCAAAACCTCATCAATTCTTGACTGGTTAGAAAAGTTCTCTGTTGGAAAAATCTTACGGACTATAGGAGTAATATTTGGACTTGTTTTATTGACTATTCTCTTGATAATCTGTTGCGTCCTTCCCTTAATACAGATCCTGATAAGAAGGGCCATGAGAGCGGCCATGGGACAATTTGTTATGCTGATACAACAGCAGGAAAAGCTCCCCGAGAAAGGCGAATTGTGGGAACTAGATGAACCGTGGGTAAGGCCCTATGCACCCAAAAGATTGAACAACGATTTATATGAGACCATGATTGACAATATGGACGTATGTGAGAATATGACTGACAATATAAACTTATATGAGCCAATGAAGGGGAACCTGGAAGGGGAATACGAGGTCGTATAGAGGGAGAGCCGATTCAGGGTAAGAAAAAAACAAATAATTGGCAATAGATTCAGGTAAAACCTTGCTGTTACCAAACCCATACTAACAATCGACTGATTAACATATATAGGTCATTTATACCACGGGGCAATTAGGAGGAAAAGAGGGAAGTGAATTGAACTAAACAATGTCCTTTACAACACATAGATAGGTGCAGAGCATGGCCAGCAGTTGGAGATCCCTGTATCCAAAGCAGCAGAATCCAGGGTTGGCCCAGCCATGCCGGAGCGCCCAGACCACCCCAACCCATCTCCCAGGCTGACCAACCAACCCCCATTCCCGTATGTGCCCCAAGGAGGAGCCCCCATTGAAGCCCATTGGTACCAGTACACGCCGATGACCTCGCCAGGAACCTACGTGCCACCGTTTATGCAGCCGCCCTTGATGAACATACCGAACTGGACTCCCATCAACCCCTTCAACCCTGCTGACAACTCACAACGTGCCATGCCAGAGGACCAGCCCCCGTTTGAGATCCCAGGCCAGGGAATGACCACGACGGAATATGGAACGACCGCAATAGGAGGGTTGGCAGACCAGACAATCTTCAACCAACCCCCCAGTGTTATCAACGTGTACGACGTGGCCCAGCCAGGCCCAAGCCACATGATGAACCCATGGGAGACGCGCCCTGACGGCGTGATCAATTTCAATCAATTTTATTTATAAAGCCCAATATCACAAATCACAATTTGCCTCACAGGGCTTTACAGCATACGACATCCCTCTGTCCTTATGACCCTCGCAGTGGATAAGGAAAAACTCCCCAAAAAAAACCCTTTAACGGGGAAAAAAACCGGTAGAAACCTCAGGAAGAGCAACTGAGGAGGGATCC
>NC_065511.1:2730802-2757502 GCF_006386435.1 Epinephelus moara
CAACAGTCCTACGTTGTAAACACAGCCAGCATGGTGAGAAGGGGGTTTGTCAACTCGCGTCACTTGTGTCTGTGTAGGAGCCTGAATGAATACTCCATGTAGTATCGGATGACATGGTTTCATCAGTGTTATCATAGCTTTTTGGTACACAGCGGCTATAGTTGTTGCAATACGTGTTTGAAACAGTGAGGTGCTAGAGTGCGCTATCTGTTTGAATGCAATATATGATTTCAGCGTTAGATGGGAGAAATTCCTACACACTGTGGCTTTAATTGTTGGAGGGGCTGCACAAAAAAGGCAGAGTGCTCTGAAAAAAAATGCTGGGCATGGCGCTTTTTCTTCAGGCAACCACATGTGGCCACATACACTCACTCCCCATTAGGAACATTTGAAAAAAGACACAGGTGCTGAGAAAAAAAACATGATGTGGACACAGGCCCTTACACTTCAACTGACATTAGAGCTAATTTCAGCATTAGTCTTTAACTGACATAACACCTTTCACTGCTTCTGCTTTCACTGACATTTCTGTTTCTTTAAGCACTCTTCCATTAAATGACTCCTCAACTCTATTCAGCACTTACACTTTAACTTACCCTTGAACAACTTTCAGTGTAAACAATTTGTGCTTACACCATAATTGACACAGTATCAAATTTTGACAAATGGACTGTGGACTGTGTCACTGCTTCGACTTCAGCTGAAACTATTTCAACACTGACTCCTGTTGACATTTTTCAACAATGTGCTCTCGTTTGTGTAAGAGTTTTTATTTTGAAGTTGACATTATTTATTTATTTTTTATTTATTTTTTAATATACTTTATTAATCCCCGAGGGGAAATTCAATTTTTCACTCTGTTTGTCAATTACACACTGGTCCGAACACACACATGCACAAACTGGACCTATACATGCACTAAATGGAGAGATGTCAGAGTGGGCTGCCCATGACAGGCGCTCTGAGCGGTTGGGGGGTTCGGTGCCTTGCTCAGGGGCACCTCGGCAGTGCCCAGGAGGTGAACTGGCACCTCTCCAGCTACCAGTCCGCGGTCCATATTTTGGTCCGGACGGGGACTTGAACAGGCGACCCTCCGGTTCCCAACCCAAGTCCCTATGGACTCTCTCCTTCTGCTGAGAGAGTTGCAGTTCAACAGAGGTGATTTTTTTTTTACCTGCTTCTTTGGGTATGCCAGCCAAAATTGATGCAAAACTCACCTTTGCTAACAGGTTATGGGCCCAGAGTTACCCAGAGACAGTTTTTCATTGATTTACCACCGAGAGAAAATGCATCATGTCTCATGATAGATAGCGTGCTAGCAGTTAAGTTAGCACCATGAGTTGACGGGTTTGCCAAGTCCAGTTTGCCAGCTAGTTTGTGACGGACATGTAAAGAACCATAAACTGAAGAAAAAAAAAAAAAAAAAAAAAAATTGGGCCATCTTTGGTTGTATGGGCTAAAGGACATTATTTTAAAAGAGTCAAGTGACAATGAGGAAGGAGACCAACATATGATGGGGTGGAAAATGCCGAAGCATATGAAGAGCTAATCCAATTTCTGGATGATTAAAGTGTATCCTAAGTGCTAAAGTTAATTAAAAATCAATTAAAGTCAATTACCATCTAGGGTCTTTCATTTTGAAAAGCATGCTTTGTCTGGGCCCCCAAGTAAACTTATGTCATGATCTGGAGGCTTTTATTTTGAAAACCCAGCTTCATTCAGGGCTCCAGGTAAACTCCCGGTACAATATGGAGGCTTTTATTTTGAAATTCCAGCCTCATCACAGGTCCCCAAGTAAACTCCTGGTACAATCTAGGGGTTTTTATTTTGAAAATCCAGCCACATCCAGCGCCTCTACATTTCCTCCTGTTTTTCCTGCTGTCCGATCTCTTTGTCTGCTGTGTTCTCGTGCTTTCACCTGGCTTCATTTCAGCAACTCTTTTCTGTCATGCTATTCTCTTTCCTCTGCTCTTTTACCCATCCATCAGTTCTGAGCAATCTCCATCCATCTCCACATTACAGAGACATCAGCATAAATAAGGTATGAGGTCGTGTACCATTGCCACACACACACACACACACACACACACACACACACACACACACACACACACACCAAACTGTTTCATCAGAAGGACACAGGACAAGGGTTCCCTGGGGAAGATTTTCATGTTTTCCTTGAACAAGGGAGATGCAAAGAAAACCAGTTAAACAATTCAGATGACTGAGAATGAATTAAGCTGGGTGGGGCAAGGGCTGAAATCCTGTGGGAGACACAGGGTACTTGTCCCCTCCCTCCAGAGAGAAACCCACAGTATTTTGCCAACAAGACCACAGAAATAACACTGGACTCGGACAAAACAATGGTATCCTATGATGTCACTTCACTTTTCAATTGCAATCCCACCCAAGAAGTAGTAATTAAATTGAGGCGACGTTTGCTACAGGACAGCACTCTGTCCAGCAGACAGTGGATGTTTCTCAAACTCAAGGACCCTTCCTTGGTAGGATGAGCCCATCCAAGGAAGCCTCCAGAGGCAAGGCAAGAGTCCATAGCATTCAGTGAACACACATAGACCTTTTTCACGGAAGACATTTTGACGTGTCAAAGTAGGAAAAGCACAGGTGTATTTAATTGCACTGTGGCAAGTGGCTGGCAGCTGCTGGGTTTGATGAATCTTTGGTTGAAGAGGCAGGTTGAAAAGGGCACTTGTCTAATTTGTTATAATTACTTGCTTGTAAAAATGGTGAAAACAATATCGTTGGCCGTTTGATAATGTTATCAAAGTTATTATTAATGCGCATAAAAATGTTGAAAACACTGGAGATAAAAGAAAACTGGATAAGCAAAACTTAAAAGTTTAAAATAACTTTGAAGTGAGAGTATAAAAGCGTAACAAAAATGTAAATATGAAAGAGGCTAAGATACGAAAAAGAAGAAACAAAAAGAAAAAAAAACAAGAAGAGAGAAGAGTCAAAAAAAGAAAAGAGCAAAGAGTACAAGAGAACAAGAGAGAGAGCAGAGAGAGGAAACACAAGAGCGGCCAAAGTGGGTGGATCTGATAGGCAGACTTCTTTGTTGCAAAATAGGCTTAATACTTGATTTCAAAAGAAACTTAATGCTTTTTATTATACGAGATCATATACTTTTGACATGTTATGTGCAATAGGCACATACTCTTCTCATTATGGTCAAAATTGGTTCTTAACATCCAATTAAAATAAATACAATTATTATACCACGTGTATTAGCAAAGTACAGTATAGCCTAATTCAAATACACACACTGTAGACTAACCTATAGTTGCAATCTATAAAGAAAAACAAAATGAAGAAGCACATATTCATGAAAACGGGTTGATTAATGAATCCAACTATATTTCTACAGCTCCAAACACAAAATATGGATAAAATGTATAATTTCACTTCCAACAGACATTTCAATTCTGTCACACAGAAACATTTGGTAAGAGAGGGGAGGGCATGATTTCTCCAGGGCAATGTGAATGGTCAGGATGTGGTTAAGAAAAGAAGCATTGTCTCATGACAACTAGTGGGTCGTTCATCACCGTGCTTTGCCCCAAGGCTGGATACTTTAAGATGGCATTTGAAACTTGAGGGATCCCAAGTGCCCTTTTGGCCTAAGGATGGCTGAAAGAAGTTTTTGTAGCTACTGTAGTTAAGTACAAATTTGATGTACTTTGGGTATTTCCATTTTGTGCTACTTTATACTTAGAGGGAAATACTGTACATTCTACTCAAGCTACATTTATTTGATAGCTATAGTTACTTTTCAGATAGTTTGTTTTATATGTTGTAAGTTTCATATTCACAAATTGATGTGCGTTGTTTTAGATTAGACTAGTATACTAGTGAAAGGTGTTAAAATTAGTTCTACCATTACAACATTTAAATGCTGCTTACATGTAGCCTACGTGTCAATTGATCAATTGATACTCAATACATATTCATGTATATGATGATCACAACACTTGAAATTGGGTCACTCTGCATAATAAGTACTTTTAACTTTTCATTTTAAGTAGGCCTACATTTTGCTGACAATACCCAGATACTTTTATTACTCAAGTCAGATTTGCAGAACTTTTACTTGTGACTGAGTTTTTGTTCTTTGTTGTGATATTACTGCTTTTTCTGGGTACTTTGTCCACAACTGGACAAACATATCAAACAATAGCGACATGCAAGCATAGCACGTGTCATCCTCATCCTCATCCTCATCCTCTGCCTCATTCTCCGCTGTCTTTCTCGGATCTGCCTCCTCAGCTGGGCAGCCTCCTCCTCAGCCTGCAGGTACAGCAATCCTGCTGCAATAACTGCACCAAGACGCCTTCTCCGATCCATGTGAGTTATTGATTTTTGATTTCCAACTCGCCAGTGCTCACGATCACAATAACCATCAACTCTCCACAAATTTTTCCAAGTCCGAACTTGCCAAGTCCACGAGTCTGAACTGATGAACTGGAGTATTGAGAAACACCTAAAATGTCTTGGAACAGGCTAACAAGTGCCCCCAGGTGTGCGACTCATCCTACCAAGGAAAGATCCTTGACTTTGAGAAACACCCAGTGATTATCCTCTCATCCCGCCTCTCTGCCACTCCTACCTGCCAACCAGTCACCTGTCTATACTTTTCCTGCTCCTGCCCATCCACCACGCCCACCTCATCAAGCCAACTCAGTTTACCTGTTCCTTATTACTCCCAGCCAATACATATACCCCAGCCACACAATCACTTGTTGTCAGATTGTTCTTCACCACTCATGCAAGACTCTCTAGCACTCTATTTTGGACTGATTTCTCATTGCTGACCCTACCCTACAAAGAATCCAAAAACTGATGAAAATCAATAATCATAAGGGTATCTATGCAGTCAAATAGTCAGTATTTCCCAAACACATGCAATTTTACTAAAACTCCTTACACCAGTTATACAGCACAGGGGCACTGCTTGTTCATGCCAGATACTGCTAATGCAGAAATGTTTTGAAAGTATAACTGTTGCAGTTCTCAAACATAAAGAGCAATCCCTACATCAGCTATACTGAGCAACACAACACGTGTGCTGCAAAAAAGTGGTCACTCACTCAAAACATTTAACATATTGAAAGTAATAACTTCATCAACTACTGCGTTACTGTCTCTGAAATCAGCTCTCCCTCAAGTAAAGACAGCCAAATGCTTAAGGAACTGTGTCAGTATGACAAAGGAAACTATAAAAGTGATTATGAATGTAATTTCTCCTTTGGACTTTTATATAATATATTGTGGGGCAGGTGCTCTTAAGTGACAAAAAAGTGCATCCCTTCCCCAAGTGAACCCCTATGTGTTTCTATGTGTCTGGGATAAAGGGGAGGAGAATAGCAGGGGAAATGTCTGTCTGGCTTACATACGAGGTGTCTCAGTGTCTACATAATATGCATCCAGCAGCTACTACACTTACACATTCTATATTGATCATTTATTTATGACAGGCAACAACAAAGAAAACAGTGCCAAAGTGTGCACAGTTTCTTGGTCTATAAAATAAGTAACCTTTCAAAATCAACAAATCTTTACACAAAATTAAAAAACACTTTTGTCTAAATAAATGAAATTATAATCTAGCCAACCAGGGTGAAATCTTCAGTCAGACATTCAGTCAATCCAACCCCTGGTTGGAACTATGGTATATAAATATACAACAACTATTTACAAATGATGTTCAGCAGACCTTCTGTCTGTGTTGGGCTACTTCTTGTTCAGTGCAGGGGTTTGTTATTTACATGACAACACTTTAACATAACACTTAGGCTATTTCGAGTGGTCAATATTCATTAAAGTTAACGTTTGCTAGCTAACAATGGAGGACGTCAAATAAAATATGTCATCTACCTGAACTTGGTGTACTTGCTGGGTATATTCTGGCCTTTCCAACTACCAGCAGCAGCAGCAAATAGAACTTTAACTTTGCTGGAAGACCGATCAGACAGAGGCCAGCCCTGAAGCCATCCACAATGGATGCCATCCTCTCCCTCCAAAAAACTCCAAATAAACCACAATGGTTGGATTATTTAAATAGTTCAGGTAAAAGCAGGTACAGTTCAAGAAGAATTCATAGAGATAAAGACTTAACATATACATCAATAATAAGACTTAAAATGTGTCATTAATAACTGCTGACGATATTGCATAATGTGTGTTTGTGTGATGTCTATATAAAACAGTTCCTTTTGAATGTCATTTACAAGTCGCCACGTGTGCAATCACGGTATACAGGGAAGTTGTAACTCAGTGCTTTAATACAAATGCATAGGGCTCAGGTTGTGTTTTGATCAATGCAGTCAATGGTTTCAGACATAATTCATTAAAAGGCTCAGTTACTACTTTCTTGGGCTAAGGCTCTGGCCAGGATCAGACAGCAATATGTAGCCTGAGCGGCACTCTTGTATCGAAGTGTACACACACCTGTCACACAGTCTGTATAGTATAAGCATGTGTCGTTAAAACAAAAAGTAATAAGTATTTCTCTGCATCTTCAATATTAACTCTTTAACCAGAAGATTCATGTTGCATGTTCAGTGTAATACAGGACACAGTGGTAAGGACTGTGCGCCACAGACAGTGTGCACTCCGTGTGTGCGTCTTAACCAGCAACACAGTGATAACCTGGTCAGTTCACAGTGACACAGTTCAGTACTATCACCTGACCATCTCGTCTCATCTCATCTCGCCTTGCCTCGCCTTGCTTCACCTCACCTCACCTCTCTTCTTCTTTTGTGGTGTATGACGGTCCCCTGTGGTGATTATGCACATGCAGTCTACCCTTCAAACTATAAAGCAGGCCTATGTTCACATACAACAATCAGGCTAAGTGCGTTCTGCTCTTCTCTCCTCCTCATTTTGTTTTCTTCTATGATCCAATAATTTCCTTTGCTCTTCTCTCCTCATTTTCCTTTCCTCCTCTTTATTTCTTAAATAGGCATGTACTAATTCTTATAATAATCTTCTGAATAAGCTTTAAACATTCATAAAGAATCCCAGAGAAGAGATGCTTGTCGTGGCTGCACCTCCATGCTCCTCCTCTCGTCTGCACTTTTGTGCACAACATGTTTGTGCAGCACCAAACTGCGTGTTAGATTTGTTGAAATGAATTATCAGAGCTGCACTGTTTTAAATGTAAACATTATTGCAAGACTCAGCCAGAGAGTTGGAGGAAGACAATGTGATTTTATGCCAGACTAGCTTGCTTGTTGTTAAGCTTGGATTGGTGGTGGTGGGTTGTTGCCTAGGTTAGGCTGGCTGTATTAAGATGCTTTTGTAGCAGCATAGAGGGCGGTGATCTATGCGGCGATCTGCCACGTCACTTCCGGTCCAGAGGTGTGTTGTCCTAACAGATATTGCCACTCACTGCTGCACCCTTCACTTCATAGTCATTTGGTCTCTTGTCATGCTTAAGGTATTTGTGTCTCTCTGCAGAGCAGTGACAGAGTGCGCCATGCTCCAGTGTCCCGCCTGGCCTCGTTTTGTAATGAAGCTCAGCCTAAGTTCAGTCAGGAAGACTTTCTTTGTGCTAATTCATTCACAACTCTCTCCCTATTCAACTATGGATTCATCACCCTCCTTAAATCATACCATCTCTACGGTGTGTAATCGCCAAAGACTTTTCACATTTTGCATTCCTATGTGCATATGTTAATAAATATTCTTTTTACTATAAAAACGTGTCTCTCCTGATTAAATTGGTAGGTGTCTTCTCTCTCCATGTCATGCTGCATGATATCAAGTGGCTAAACTCTAGTGTGGTCGCAGGTGAATTCCGGTAGCCGAGTGGGTTCCTCTCTCCCTCCCTCTCCTTGTGTGTATTTGACTCTACAAACAGGTATGCTGTTTTTTTTTCATTGTAGCTCTCAAAAGCTTAATTTTTATGTTTAAGCTTAGCAATGCTAATTTTATGTTTACCTTAGGAAATGCTCATCAGCTGGCCAAGTCCACTGGTGGTGCGGACGTGATGTCACCACTAGCTGATTGGAGCTGCTGCTGTTTTGTCTCCTGCTTCTCCCATGTTGTCTCCTGCTTTGTCTCTTGCTGTGTCCCAGCTTGTCTGATTATTACCTGCCGCTCTCTCCATGCTCTGTATTACTGTGTGCTGCTTGGTGGCGCTACTTTGCGGCTCGGGCTGTGGTTTGTCTGCCTTGCAGCCTCGGCTACAGCCACCTTGGCCATGCAGTGGACTGCAGTTACCACCTGTTACCTGGGTTTAATTCCCTTATTTTAATTGTGTGGAGTTACTCCCTTATTTTTGTATATTTTCTTAACTAATTTGGATCAGCCCCTTAACTTCCCATTTAATTTAAATAGTTGCTTTTGATTAATTTGATTTCTTTGTGTAACTTAGATATCTGGTTGGGGCAAGTGTTTGTTTCTTGTGTTTATTCCTTTTGGTCAGTTATTTTGTTTAGCTTGTTGTTGTCACCTGTCCACTTTTCCGCAGTATGTGTATATTGTCTTATATTTTTAACTAATATCTGTTGTAACTCCTTTTCAGTTGCTGCAGGCAGGCTGGTGGTAGTGGTACTGGTGACTTGGGTGGCAGTATCCCCCCCTTCTGTGTGCTGTATCTCCCCTGGGATTGCAGGTGATTTCACAAAGTGTATATGTGACTGTCACGTGTACCTGGGTTATATATATTTTCTCAAATATTCTTGTTTGTTGGATCCCCATCCCCTCACTAGCTCCTGGTAGGTAGGTAGCTAGGTTTGTCTGTCTCGAGATCGAGAGAGAGAGACAAACCTCCCTGCCCTTCCATGCGCCTACATGGAAAGCCGAAGGCAGGGAGAGCAGCAGGAAAGACCCCCCGGAAACAGAACAGAGCCAGCATCAATGACAAACAGAAATGACATTGATAAGTCAGATACAGCATGAAAAGGAGGAGCTGGGGTGGAGGCGGGTTGCAAAGCGGCTTACTCATGACATTAAGACAGATGCTAATGAGGATCCATGGTTCTTATAAAAAGATGGGATGTCGTTCCATTGTGGCACAGAAGAGACCAGATTGACACCAGACATGCTTGTTGATCTTGAAGGCCCAAAGGCTGGAAAATCATCAAATAAAAGAAACACATATGGAGCCAGAGTGTGCAACACTTGTTTTCTACAATCAAGTCTATTGCCAGTGATCAGCACCTCATAACTTTTTTGGTGTGCATTACTTTATATTTTAAAACAGAAGGGACCAGAAGCAGAGCTCAGATCTGCAGCCTGCATCCAAGCACACCATATCATGGAGTAGTCTACAGATTTGGGGTGTGGTCCAAATTGCATGTGTGGCGAGGGGCACTACAGGGAGAATTAGAAGAAAGCCAGACAATGCCACCTGAGGACTTACACCCCAGGAAATACTATTTAGGACTTGAATAATGTTGAAAGAGTGGATAAGGAGGCACACAGGAACGTTACTGAAGAGTCAGAGACGTGATTTTTCCAAATAACTCAAATGTTTTTATTGTTGTAGTAATAATAATAATAATAATAATAATAATAATAATAATAATAATAATAATAATCAAAAATAAAGCAACCAGGGACTGGGGCTGCTGAGGAAAAAGGAATGTTAATAAACAAAGGAAAATACTTAAAGCTGGTAAGCGAAATAAAATATTTATTACAATTTACTAAAATAAGGCCTCAATATCAAAGTTAAAAAGTCTGTATAAGAACCCAAACCAACTTAAATATAACTAAAGAAAACTAAGCAGAGGCCACATGTGGAGACTACACGGAGGAGTGTCCAGAGTGCTACCGCTACTCATCTCAGGTGCAACACAGCAAACCTCACAGCAACCTTTACAGCAATCCTCACAGCAAACAAATGGTGCAGTCTAGGGTGTCCCCGTGCAGTTACTCACATGCATAAAGTGAAGGGACCTCACCACAAGTGCTTAGCCCCCCCCAAGAATATGGCGCTCTGCTCCTGAAAGAAAAAGACTAAATACAAAAAAAGGTCAGAAACAAATAACCAAATAAACAGGCAAAGGAAAAACAATACGGCAACCCAGTAGTCAATTAAACAATGTAATAAAGTAATAGAATAAAGTAATCAAAATAGTCAAAATGAATTAAGTTATTCAAATAACTGGATACAATAACCCAGTAAAGTAAACAAAGGACCCAACCAAATCAGTAAACGAGGTAACAAAGAAATAAAGTAACCAGGAAATAAACCAATGAACAATGTAATATAAGACAGTTGATTGTAACAGATATTTAAAGAGGATAACCCAGGAAACTGAACCTTAAAGAAAATCAAAGAAAACCCACTAAATTAAACCCTAACAAAACGAGAAAAATAAGGTAACTAAAGGGACTCAATTAATGAACACAAAAAGGGAAAAAGCAGCAGTAGGTAGGGCAGGAGAACCTGGAAGAGGGAACAAACTATTAACCAGGCCCAAATTACATTAAAAATTATTAAAACTGTGCTCCTACTCACCACCTCTAGCTAGGGCATTAAGTCACTTTAAGGGCAGGGAGCAGATAGGGGGTTCCCCAAAGTTGCAGCAAACACTCTAAATACAAACAAACAACCTTTAAAAGAAAAATGCCACTTAACATGGGAATTATGAGGGTTTCTTCACTAATCATACCTGGGGCACAGGACACCAGCCACAGCAGCGACAGAGCAGAAGACCAACTGGCTGAACAATGGCACACAGGTGCCTCATATAACCTGGCCTGATTAGGGAGTTGGTTGGGGGAAGGAGTCAGCCTCAGGCTGCGTTCACAGTCGCCATACACACACACAACACTAAGGAGAGTATTCCCCACCACACATGCTTTCCTTTTTACTTTTTAGTATGTACTGCAGCTGCCCTTAAAAGTGCATACTGTTGCAGTGGGTCAGTTGATATGACGAATCCTTCAGTGTGCAAAGGATTGTAGGTCAGAAAAGCCAGGAAGGCATGTTGACTTGCATGTTTCAAAAATCTGAACGGATGTAGACAAACATCCTGGTACTTTTAGTATACTGCATTTCGCATACTATGTATTGGGACATACTAAACCTTTGGCACTATCTGGCATACTATGTATGGCAGTATGGGTATTGGAAGGCAGCTGGAGAGGTTGAGAAGCCTGGATATAAAAGGAGAATCCCTGAGAAATAATGCACGTGCAAGTAAGATACCCAAGCGAAGACAGGACTCTTCTTTGATAATGCTGCTGCCTCCTGTGCATGCGATTATTTTATTTTTTTTTTTTGCTCGGTGGTTGATATTTAAGGTGATGCATAGAAATCTATTACCTTAACCTGATGTTTTGTCTTCGAGAAGAGGAATACCTAATTTAGCAATTTAGCAAAAGTATGTTTGAGAGCAAAGATGCATTGGTTTGGTTTGAACTGGACAGTCTTCCAGCAGGAGGTCATCTAAGTCATGGAGCATGAAAGGCATTTTACAGTTATTAAAATAATCCAGAAAAGTCCCTCTGACAAAGTGATGAATAATTATTTGGGTTGCTGCAACAACCAAAGGTGAGCCTAACTAAAAAAATACATCCCTCTCTCCATTTCAACATCAGATGGATGCCCGGCCTTCTTGGAGTCTCTTGGCGGTGTCCTGCAAGGGATGCTGGCTGGGGACTCCATAGTTCTCCTGAGGGACTTCAACGCTCATGTGGGCAATGACAGAGAAACCTGGAGAGGGGTGACTGGGACGAATGACATGCCTGATCTGAACCTGAGTGGTGTTTTGTTATTGGACTTCTGTGCGAGTCATGGAGTGGCCATAACGAACACCATGTTCGAGCACAGGGAGGTTCATGAGTGTACCTGGTATCAGAACACCCTAGGCCAAAGTCAAGTCAAGTCAAGTCAAATTAAATTTATTTGTGAAGCACATTTAAAAACAACCCAAGTTGACCAAAGTGCTGTACAGTTAAAAATGAATAAAAAAGATACAATTGAAGTAAAATAAAAAACAAAACAAAAACAGCAACCAACATAGATCAAGGCACAAATAAACACATAGCAACATCAGGAGGACTCAAAAGCTTAGGTAAAAAGGAATGTTTTAAGCCTTGATTTAAAAGAGTCAATGGAGGGGGGAAGTCTGACAGGGGGGGAATGCTGTTCCAGAGTCTGGGGCCTGCGACTGCAAAGGCATGGTCACCCCTGAGTTTAAAATTAGTGCGTGGAACGGTTAAAAGCCCTAGGTTAGCCGACCTGAGGGGTCTGGAGGTGGAGTATGGGGTTAAAAGTTCTGTCATGTAGGAGGGGGCCACTCCATTCAGGACTTTGTATGTGAATAAAAGAAGTTTAAAATCAATACGGTACTGCACTGGCAGCCAGAGGAGAGAGGTTAGGACAGGGGTGATATGGTCTCTCTTTCGGGTACCTGTCAAAAGTCTGGCTGCAGCGTTTTGTACTAGTTGTAAATGGGAGAGAGATGACTGATTAATTCCCGCATAAAGAGAGTCGCAGTAGTCCAAGCGGGTGGAAATGAAAACATGGATGTCTTTTTCTAGGTCCTTGAAACTGAGGATTGGTTTGATTTTTGTGATGGTGCGAAGTTGGAAAAAACTGGCTTTGACTACTGAGTTGACCTGTTTATCAAACTTGAATGCAGAATCGAAAATGACACCGAGGTTTTTGACGTGAGGTTTGATAAGAGTGGACAGGTTGCCAAGACTGTTGGATATCAGGTAGATGTTGTCAGAGGGGCCAAAGAGAATGATTTCGGATTTAGCTTCATTTAGTTGAAGGAAGTTTACTGCCATCCAGGACTTTATTTCATTGATGCACTTGAAGATATTGGTGAATTTGGATTGGTCGTTTGGTTTGAGGGGAAGATAGAGCTGGGTGTCATCAGCATAGCAGTGGAAAGAGATGTCATATTTTTGAATGATTTGACCGAGGGGGAGCATGTAGATAGAGAAAAGAATGGGACCTAGGATTGAACCTTGTAGGACCGCAGGAGAGAGTAGCTGGGGGAGAGGAGAGTGTGCCTACGTTTACGGAGAAGGTTCTATTGTTGAGGTAGGATGTGAACCAGTTCAGAGCAGTGCCATTAATTCCATCGCCATGGTGGAGATGGTCTATTAATATATTATGGTCCACTGTATCGAATGCAGCACTGAGGTTGAGGAGGATGAGGATGGCACAGTTATCGGAGTCAATGGAGAGGAGCAGGTCGTTGTGGATTTTTAACAGAGCAGATTCTGTGCTATGATTAGCCTTAAAACCAGATTGAAACTTTTCCAGGATGTTGTTATGGTGTAGGTAGGGCAGAAACTGGTTGAGGATGACCTTTTCAAGAACTTTTGACAGAAATGGGAGGTTAGAAATAGGTCTGTAGTTATTGCTCAGTGTGGGATCCGTGTTTGGTTTCTTCAGGAGGGGCTGGACAACTGCATGCTTGAAGCAGGTTGGGACGGTACCGGTGATGATGGAGCTGTTGATGATGGAGAGGATGGTTGGACCAGTGATGTCAAAGATGTCCTTCAGGAGAGCGTTGGAAATGATGTCAAGAGAGCAGGTTGCTGGTTTCATGCTGGTGACGGTGTGTATAAGGGTGGGTAGAGAGATGGGTTGGAAGTAGTCCAGTTTGGATGAACAGGCCAGGGAGACGGCTATGTCACAGGTGGGGGGATGGATGTTTTTCCTGATGGCTTCCACTTTGTTGATGAAACAGTTTAAAAATTCCTCAAATTTGGCAGGGGACACATCAAGGCTGGTGTTGGGAGGAGGACAAATGACGGAGTTTATGGTGCTGAGTAGGACCTTTGGATTATGGAAGTTATTGGAAATTAAATTTTAGAAATATGTGGTTCTTGCCGACTTGACTGCTTCCTGATATTTGTGTAGGTGGTTTCTTAGGATCTCAAAGGAGATTTGCAGCTTGTCCTTTTTCCATTTTCTTTCTGCCTTTCTGCATGATTGCCTGAGAGCACGGATGTTGTTGTTGCTAAGCCAGGGATGAGTTTTATTTTTGGATTTTCTGAGTTTGAGTGGAGCAACAGAGTCCAGGATGTCGACACAGGTTGAGTTGAACTGGGAGATTAATTCCTCTGTGTGCAGGGAGGAAGAAGGAGGGGCCTCAGAGATCCAGGATGAAGAAGAGGTTATGCCTCAGTAAACTGTCTGGCTGTGGAGGGGGATATTATACGGGAGTATGAGGCAGGTAGTTGAGGTTTAGGATCTGAATGAAGTATAGTGGAAATCTGAGATCCCTAACTCCTCAACAGTCAGAGAGGGAGTGGTCAGGCCAAGAGTAAAAACCAAATCTAGTGTGTGGCTGTGGTTATAGGTTGGGCCTCGTTTGCTAAAGTTAAAATACTCCATGATGCAGAGAAATTCAGAGGCTTTGGTGTTTGATACAATGTCAAGGTGAAAATTAAAATCACCAGTGATTAAAATTTTATCATGTATTAAAACAACTGAAGATAAAAACTCAGAGAACTCAGTGAGGAAGGTGACATCCAGCCTGGGGGGCAGGACACAACAGCACACAGGACTGGGCATGAGTTACTGGTTTTAAACATCAGAACTTCAAAACTAGAATAGATATCAGTGGCAATGTGTGTGCAGTTAAGAGAGTCTCTGAAAAAGACCGCTAGGCCTCCCCCTCGGCCATTAGTCGGAGGAAAAGGGGGCGAGGGGATGCTGAGTGTGGGGTCTCAGGGCTGGATGAGGTGGGGGGAGTAGTCGGTGGAGGAGACTTTTCCAGAGGAGACGAGGCTGGAGAGGGATGGACAGAGAGGGGGCTGGAGCGCTCTGCAGTGCCGGTGTAAACAGTGGTATGGAGAGGAGGGTCTTGCGGAGAGAGGAGTGCTCAGGTATGGCGGTAGAAGACCTCGGAGGTGACGGTGAGCTGTGGGACCCCTGGGACGGCAGTGGACATGGAGGAGGAGAGCGCTGGGGCTCCTCATCAACAGGAGGGAAAGCGAGGGGTGCAAACTTATTCTCCAGCTGGATGTTATGGTGAGGTGCCCGAGAGGAGCGCCTCCCTCTCCTGCCACAAACAGAGACCAGGGATCAGGGCTCGGGGTCCAATGGAGTGGAGCTGAACAGGGCTTTAGGTTTAGCCCCCTGACGTATCCAGGAGTCACCGTGGACGGACCCCAGTGGCAACAAGACCGGAGGCAGATGCATCGGTAACTGAAGCCCAGAGGGAGCCAATTTGTGCAGGGCCGAAGGTGATGGTGTCCATTAACATCTCAGCTTCACGGATCTGGTACAGTGTGGATATTCGTCCTTCCAGCTCTGCGATCTTCTCGGCGAGGCGAGAGCTGCTGACACAGCCGGAGGGAGAGGTAAGAGGAGCCATGTTGTGTGAGTGATACCTGGGGGAGAAAGATAGAGAGGGGGCCAGTATACGGGCTAAAAGTGCACAGTTTTAGGATTGCGATTGAGCGTGGCAGCCACTAACAGAGAGGGCACAGGCACTTAAACGCATGGGCTCCGACCGGAGCCCACAGCGTTGATGTGGAGTTAGCTGCGGTGAATCACTGAAAGGACAGAGCACGGCATCAGGTAGCGGGACTTACCAACACGGGCCCAGAACTGGGCCCGCCACGGAGATCTGGCTTCAATGTTAGGTAGCAACTTGACACCTGGTATAATCCTTGGCTGGATGAGCTTCACTGTTAAAACCGAAGGAATTGTTTATCTACTGCTAGCTCACCTAGCACCTCTTAGCTAGCTAACGTTACAGTGCTACAGCGCTCAGCTCTGTTCTGCTCTCAAAGATCAATGATAGACCTTGTGGTTCTATCATCAATTCTGTGGCCGTGTGACTCAGATACTCGGGTGAAGAGAGGAGCAGAGCTGTCAACTGATCACCACCTGTTGGTGAGTTGGATCAGATGGTGGGGGAGGCTGCCGGACAGACTTGGTAAACCCAAACATGTAGTGAGGGTGAACTGGGAATGTCTAACTGAGGCCCCTGTCCGTGGGGTCTTGAACTCCCGCCTCTGGGAGGATTTCTCATGCATCTTGGGGGAGGAGTTGGGGACATGGAGTCTGAGTGGTCCATGGTCAAAGCCTCCATTGCGGAGGCGGCTGCTAGGAGCTGTGGTCAGAAGTTTTGTCGATGCCTGTTGTGGCGGCAACTGAAGAACCTGCTGGTGGCCACCAGCGGTGAGAGAGGCCGTCAAGCTGAAGAAGGAGGCCTTTCAGGTCTGGCTGGCCCAGGGGTCTCCCGAAGCAGCAGAAAGGTACAGATCGACCAGAAGGGCTGCAGCTTTGGCAGTCACTGAAACAAAACCCGGGTGTGGGAGGAGTTTGGGGAGGCTATGGAGAAGGACTTTCAGTTGGCCTCAAGGAAGTTCTGGCAGACCGTTAGCCGACTCAGGAAGGGAAAGCAGGGCTTGTCTCAGGCTGTGCTCAGCAGAGAGGGAGAACAGCTGACCTGAACTGGGGACATGGAAGGAGCACTTTGAGGATCTCCTGAACCCCACAATCACATCCACTTTGAATGAGGCAGAGCCTGAAGGCTTGGGGGAACTCTCACCCATATCCCTGGCAGAGGTTGCTGAGGCAGTCAAAAAGCTCCCCAGTGGCAAGGCACCGGGTGTGGATGAGATTCGCCTTGAAATGCTGAAGGCTCTGGACACTTTTGGGCTGTCTTGGCTGACACGCCTTCTCAGTGTTGCATGGAGGTCAGGTACGGTGCCTGCAGAGTGGCAGACTGGGTTGGTGGTCCCCATCTTCAAAAAAAGGGACCGGAGGATGTGCTCGCTTATGCAAATTTCTGATGGTATTATCCATAGATTTCAGTAGAGGGCGGAACCTGTCTAAGACAGAATAGCAGATCAATTGGTGCTCTGTTAGCTATTTTGTGGCTATAGACAAGGGTATCCTTAAATAAGAATTAAATTAGTGTTACATTGCAGCCAGTGTCTCTATCAATTACCATGTATTGGTATTAAGATGTATTAGTTTAAATGTGTTTATATGTAATTTGGGGGTGGCAGTAGCTCAGTCCATAGGGACTTGGGTTGGTTGCAGGTTCAAGTCCCCATCCGGACCAAATATGGAGCGTGGACTGGTAGGCAAAGAGGTGCCAGTTCGCGTCCTTGGCACTGCTGAGCATCTTTGAGCAACTGCTCAGGGTGCCTGTCCATGGGTAGCCCCCTCACTCTGACATGTCTCCATTTAATGGATGTATAGATCCTGTTTGTGCATGTGTGTGTATTTCGGGCCTGTGTGTATATGACGACAAAGTTAAAACATTGAATTTACCCTCGGAGATTCATAAAGTATGTCTTCTACTTCTTGTTCTTCTGATGACATTAATGGAAGCAAAGGCAAAGGGGGTTACAGATTCTCTCTTTTTCATAAGCACATATATTCAAACACACACAAGAAGGCAGTTACTCAGTTGGCAGCAGATATTAAAATGGTTACAGATGCCACACAACTCAAATAGGATTATACATGAGAATGGAATTTTGAAATTACTGCTAAGTGCCACTTCTTGGTTTTACATGTAAAGACTGTTTTAAACCTTCTCAATATAGCCATACTTTTAAAACATGCTTAATTCCATGAGAGGTTAACCTAGCTGAATGTACCAAGGGAACGAATGAATAAGTACAATACTTGCTGAACATAGTGTTTGGACTATTTCACAGCACCAACGGCAGAACTGAAAAAAAATTGTGTTGTTTTGGCAGTGTTTAGCATGGTAGCCTGTCAGCAACTGACTTCACTGTTTCCTTTAAAATGCTAGAGACACAGGATCAGTGCAGGGAGTCAGGAGCATCGGCTGTGCCAGCCTCATTGGCAGCTCTTCAAGTAACAATAGCCAGACCAAACCAGACAAGCCAGGGTGATTTCATGTCACTCAGCAGCCTGGTTTCTACAGGAAGAGATGGGACTCATTTTCATTATTCATACCAGTCAGCACTGTGATCTCTCTCCCTTGAAGTATCTTACAGCGGGAACAAAGAACACATTAACAAGCTTGTAGTTGAACAGTTTGGCGGCTGCCTTACCAAGAAACTAAAGAAACTGAATTGTTTTGGCATGTTTTGCCAACAGCATCGGTTTTGAAGAGAGACAGGGACACATTATTACTACGCATTTGACACTGATGAGGAAATGTGCCTCTATCATTTGAAGATAAATCCTAAACACCAATGCATTCTGCAGCCAAATAGGCTCACTAAAAGGAATTCTCCACTGAAACTCTATATGTTTTGATACAACATACTCACTACCTGTAGACTTGTAAGGTGAGTCTGAAAAGTAGCTTGCTCCTTAGTGTAGGTGTAGTAGCTTAGATTCACAGCAGTGACAATGGACCTTCTTCAAAACATTGATACAAACTTCTCAAAACACTCATAAGAATGTTCCAACTTGCAGACTGCTGGCTGCCCTCCAGGCTGGCATGTGGCAATATGTGGCAGACGGGGCTGATGTGTCGACCCTGATGTAAAGAATTGACAGAGCCTTGCAGAGGGAGCAACAGTCACCATTACGTGAATCTTCGCAGCAACTTCATATCAAAGGACCACATGGTGAGCTCATGTGAATGTTGCTGAATATAATCCACACTGCAGTGTTTCAGTGAGGATCTTAAATTGTTACTGAGTGAACCTAAGCTGCATGCAAGGATAAAGGAGTATGTATTGTATTTTTAGAAATATACAGAATGGCTACCACAAGCTTTTTTGTAGCCTCGCTTGAAACCTCTGTTCTTTTTATAGCCTTAGCTGCAAATGTGGCAATGTTGCACACAGTTTATGGAGGCAAAGGCTTTTGGGTAGAGGCTTACTTATATTGGGACGGGAAAGAGCCGATGTCTCTAACTGGTTTCTATCAACCTAACTGGCTCCCAGCCTGTGACTCCGCTACAAATTAGTTAATATTTTCCAAACTGAGGGATGATGGGTGAGCATAAATGTGAGGAGCAGAGCTGTCAACTGATCACCACCTGTTGGTGAGTTGGATCAGATGGTGGGGGAGACTGCCGGACAGACTTGGTAAACCCAAACATGTAGTGAGGGTGAACTGGGAATGTTATTATTCTGATTGGTACATCGGGGGATACAAATCATTAATGGTGTTATTAAAGGAGAAGTCTGGTATTTTGCACCTTGAGCCTCATTTCTGGGTTGTTTATGATGAAATAGAGTTGTTAAGACCAAAATTTTGACGATTGCTCCTATTCAGAGAATTTGGCTTTCCCCTGCCTGGCTTAACAATGCTGTCTATGGCCATGTGTAAATCTGTCCTAAAACCACCCTGAATGTTCGTTTTCAAAGCCATGAAACTCACCGAGTGGTCAGTGGTGTTCGTTGATGTTTTGATATGAAAATCGAAGCAAACTGTGGTTTCCTTTTCTCTATTCATCTCGATTGTGGAACTATTTTTTCAGCTGCCTCACACCCGTGTGTAAACTTCCACTTGATTGTTCGTTTGACCCTGAAGCGTTATACACTCCAGCCCACTTGAGGGCGATAATGCTCCTTTACCTGGGTGTCACCAACTGGCAGGAAAGCATTGCAATGTAATGGGACACATAAAAGAAGCAGAAGAAGAAGGTTAGCGTTGTGTTCAAAGGCATCTTACTGAGAAGGTTGTTTACAAGCGAGTAATCCATTGTGTAGTTGTTTAAACTTATTACAAAACTTTTTTGTTCATTCTCGCTCTTCCTCCAGGAGCGCACAGAGCATCGTCAAGCTGGCAGTTTTGCTGACCGAAAAGACTACAATGACTACAACCTTGTCGTAAACAACCCCCTTTCCTTTTCCAGTGGCGGATTACTACCAACGGACAATGAGGCTTCCTATAGAAAATCAATGGATTCGACAGAATTTCAAATAAATCATCATAGAAACCACAGTTTGCTACAATTAATTAATACAACGCTGTTACCAGGAAATTGAGCAATGAGCCTTTGTATAGATTAAAAGTAAAAAGCTAAGCTTTACCATAAACTCTTTTTTCGGAGGGATTCACTATAGCCCTGTTTCCACCAAACACTTTCGGTACTTAAAGCCCCTACAAGGAACTTTCATTTTGAGTTGATTTTGGCGACCCTGTGGACAAAAGCGTTAGTATTTTGTCGGAATGAAGCCTACATTTCCCATGAGCTGCGGCCTCTGTGTGTGGCTCCCCGGACAGCTAACGCCGTAGACCCGCCGGCTCCTGCCAGGATTGGGCTGGTAAATGCTAGATCACGAGCGAACAAAACATTTATCCTGAAGGATTTCCTGACTGATGATGTGTGCTGTCTGAGTGCCGTAAATCGTTTCGTCCTGGAAGCGACCTGGGGCGGACCCGGAGACAGTTTCATAAAGGTATGGATATACACTATATAGAAATAGCTTATCTTCACACCGATGGTCTCATTTGCTGTTGTAGGTCACGCACAGACATCAGCAGAAACGAGAGACTTTTGCATATCCGGTTAAAAGTTCCTTGTAGCGGCTTTAAGGTATGGTACCTTTGGAACCAAAAGTAACCCTTCATGGTAACTAGACCCTAGCGTTTCCACCACAAACAGTACCCTTATATGTGGCCAAGGTTGTTGTCACTTAGTGCTTCGTCCAGCACTCACTGTATTTCCTCATTACGGGCTTTTCATCCACAGAATGGGGTTACACACAGACATTTTCAAAACAAAAAAGAACAGGCTTCAATGAGAGTCTTTTTCCATGGGATATTTAAAAATAGTGGGTTTGTGCATTCAGTCCTTCTAAGGCAAGCTTGTGTTGCTGGAGCCCGCAGGAACGATGCTCCGTGACGCTTTTTTTTTTTCTCAGAGTGACGATTAGTATGCAGTTCACAGAGCCTTCCCGAAAAAAAAAAAAATCCAGACAGAATAACATCTGCGTTAGCTTTGCAAGCGAAGGTTGCAGGTAACAGCTTTGCTGTGTTAGGATTAGATCAGAACAGAAACACGACACGAGAATTTATTGATTGATTTTGCTGTTTCCACTAATTACTTGGACTGACCTGACGTTAGTAACGTTAGCTTTGCAAGCGAAGGCTGCAGGTACTGCCTCTGGAGACCTTACCAAGACTTTTCCATGGATCTATGACCCTGCTGAACTCCGGATCACAGATCACAGCACTTATTTCTGTACTCTTATACTTATAGTCACTATTATCTACTATTGTACATCCTAACAAATCAAATTATTCTGTTGATATTGTGCAACATACTTTTTCTATACACACACACAATAATAATCTAGATATGCTGATCTCTTCTGTGGATAACAATGTACACAATGTAACATATTACATAATTTATGTTGGTGGAGCGCTCACTAATGTTTTTTTTTTTTTTTAGCTTAGCTAACATTATCTTCTCTCTTCTCACTGTTACAGATTGTGCCTTTGTAAAATCTCAGGTCAAGACACTGCCATCAAGGTGAAGACAGCAGCAAAACAAAAGTGTTTATTTTTTTAACTCAAAAAAGAATAAATAAAGACATAAAGTATCAAAGACTTTGTGTTTTATGTAGAACTTGAAAACTGTTGGACAAACTCAAAATACAAAAAGCAGCTAATGATAAATCTAACCAAAATAAAAACAAATAGACAGTAGGCCTATAAATAAATTGTTCTTGAATCTTAAACCTAAAGAAATTGTCGTAAAAAATTGTTGTTTGAGAATTATTTACATATATTTGCAGTGTAGCAGTACAAGATCATGTAGAAATGATGTCCTCTTAGCATATTTGGCATTGCTCGATGCCCGGCTCCTGGCCATCATCGACTGCAAAGATGTCATTTCTGGCAGCGCGGGCAAGTCGCAGCACACCCTCATCCAGAACATACAGATCCATGAATGCTTACCTGCTGACACAATTTTCTGGCCTCTTTCTGCAGCATTTTTTTTCAATGTCCGTTGGCATGTCTCTGCATTTAGTGCCAATGCACCAGTGTGGTTGTGCAGGTGGGGTTGCAGGATTTGGGTCAGGCTCTGGGTCAGGTTCCAATAAGTCCAGGACATCAAACATCAGTCCTGGGAGCTGATCCTTCTTTTCTGATGTGAGGGCTGATAATTTAGCCTGCAAATAACAAATGGAAAATTGTCACTAACAAATTGTCTTGTTTCCAATGTGCACTTTATCTTATCATCTTTATCACCTGGCTGAAAAATACATGGAAAACAAATATAAATGAACAAACCCTTATGTTCTGACCTCCCGGAGTTGGGTTACTCTTTTCAGGTCTTCTTGACTAATGTCTGATGTCCTTGCTCTGCCCCGGCCCCGGCCCCGGCCCCTTGGTCTGCCACTGCAACCCCTAACACTACCTCTCCTCCTCCCTCTTCCACGTCCTCTGCTGACAGAAGGCCCAGGTTCAGGTGAAGTAGAACTAGAGGTAGAAATTTCCTCTAACTCAACACTGAGGTCCTGTAATGAGAAGCTCTGTAAAGGGAAGAGGGAAAACGAGTAATTAGGTAATTGAAAGAATGAAAAATAAAAATAATTTCTCTTTCCTAGCATTTCTTTTGCTTATGGTTATTTTTCAGCCTCTTACAACACAGTTATAAAGCAAGTGATTGTGAAAAGTCCATGGAGGCAAAAGTCACAATGGACATAAGGCCCACTGTAATCAGCAAAACATTGTTGTTTATGCTATTAGTAGTTATAATAAATAAATGAACAAATGAACAAATAAATTAGTCTTAGAGAAAAACATACAGAGGAGGATTGTGCAGTTTCACAACCTGAGTCAACTAACGTTAGCTGGTTGACAACAGAAAGTTAGCGGACACTTTACCAATTCTCACACAGCAGTATGAACCATGGATGTAAGTTATAGGTATGAACTGGTTTACAAAAAAGGCAGCACGTCGTGTCATTGTGGCTGTTGGCTCCTAAATATAAATACATAACATTTACAGAAAACACTGATAACTAGCTTGCTCAACACTGTCACGACAAACTGATTAATAAATTGAAGGCTTTACAGTTACATATAACGTTAGCCAACTAACGACATACGTTTAGCCTAATGTTACATATTACACTAATAGGTGTACATACAAACCTCATCGCTCTGCATCCTGTAAAGTGCTGTTTTTGAAAAAGAAAAAAGAAAATGCAGTTGGTTGAAGTGTGTAACCGAAGTGTAATGTTAGTAACGTTAATCCTCTCACTCTCCAAAACAAATGCATGCGGTAATTGCCGGTTGCAGTCGAGATTTTACGAATGAAGCCGAATGCCAGCTGCAGTCGGAATTTTACGACATCCGGGTTATGGGTGTCATATCGCTTTGACCAAAGGGGGCGCTATAATCAACGAAAACGTAAAGTACCGCACAGCTGCTTGAAACATAATGTGAATTTCGAAACAGAAAATTGCTTCATAGACAAAGAGGGGAGATATGTACTAGTAGTGGGTAAAATAGAAGGAATGGAATTTTTCTTTCTTAATGTTTATTATCCACCTGATTCTGGACCTGCATTTATGGTAACATTGATAGATATACTAGTCACAAAATCTAAGGGAGTTTTGATAGGAAATCGGGTTTTCAGAGTCTGTTCCTCGTTTTACCTCACTCCCAAAGACACACTTTTACAGGAAGGCTTTTATGAAGTAATGTTTAAGTTGATGTAATGTTTAATTTGTATGTATTTTCTGTTGATATTGAGTGTGTGCTGATATTTTATGCTGTAAGCACTTTATTTAGATTGAAAAGTGCTATACAAATAATGCTATTATTATTATTATTATTATTAGTAAATTGTGACAAAGACAAGCGAGAGTTAAAGGGGAAGTTCCGTTTTTAACAACTTGGACCTTATTTCTGGCATTAAATACAGTTGTTTACTCACCCAGATAAGTTTGGTGTCATTTGGAGTCCTTCGGAAGATATTTAGATCTGCGAGAGCCGCGTACATCCATATAGTGGGAATGATTGGGGCACCGACAATGAGGCTCTAAATAAAACATTATCTGCCGCGAAACTCGTTCATTTCACCAGTATGTTTTTATGAATCGCTAGAGTTGCGTGTCATCATCATCTAATTGACTTGACTTAACTTGCATGTTAAGAAGCTAGCAGGCTAGCGAAGAAGCTGGCTTTGTTGAAGTATTTTGCGGTCTTTGGTTTAATTTGAAAGGGAATTCATCTGAAGTACGTCATACATGAACTTTTTAAACACCAACCTGTTCAGAGTTTAACGTTTTGTTATTGCCAACACAGCAGACTTTTTTTCTTACATTTATTTTTACATGTGTGTGGAGCAGACTGCTGCAGTATAGGAAAAATACACAGTACTAGTACGAATTATGCGGTTCATTCAGTGTCAGAAGATCGAGTTTGGGTACGCTACAGTAATGCTGGTGATATGCGTTTCTGTACTTAAACAATTTCTGTGACTATTGTGGATTCCTGACAGAGAATGGAGACTGAGAGGGCGGTGAGACAAATTGAACTGGCTGACGAGCAGCTCAAGCTGACGCTGCTTCAGTAGAGAGAGACAGAATTGAAGATAAAACTTCTAGAAAAGAAGCTCACCTCAGACCTGTGAGCAGTCTTTACATTCTGTGACACTATTGTGATTTACATTTTGTTTCTAATTGCTTTTTTTATATTTTGTTTGAATTGCCATGTGTTTATTATGTTAATCCCTGTGTTGTTTCTTGCACTCTGTGTAAAGAAAAGAATGTGCTATACAAATAAATTTGCTTTGCATTGCATTTCCTTGCGTTTGTCTGACAACAAACATGTGTTGGATGTTTTGGTACAGACAAGTTACAATGTTAGGTGAAACTAGATGTTGAGAAATAGGTCTGTATGTGTTACTCTTATTAACAGCAGTTTCAGGACGTATGGCCAAACAATATTTTTCTATGCTTGAAATTACTTACAACTAAAACACTAATTTAGATTAAGTGTAATGAACATCTTGAGTAACAATATCTTGGAGAAATGGAACTGAGGCTTTGTCAAATCCACCTCTGAGGTGGGATCCAAATAATCCTGAAATTTGGTATCAAATTGATCCAGATCTCTGCCTTAACTTTTGAAATACCCAAATGCAGCCTTTATCTGGATTAAAGGGAGGACTGGATTACCAAAACTGAATCCTGATCCTCAGGATCAGATCTGTGTTGAAATACCCAGTTTTCAGATCAGATCAGGATTTAATCCAATCCGGCCAGGATAATCCTATCAGATCACTTTGAAATACTGGGTCCTGGTGACGATGGATTTACAAATTAATTTTATAAAGTTTTTAAAGATCAAGTTAGTCCACTACTAGTTAGAGCATACAGTTATGCGTTAGATACAGCAAAATGGGCAGAAACATGGACATCATCTATAATAACACTTTTACATAAGGAAGGAAAAGATGCCATTAAGTGTGCATCTTATAGACCCATATCATTACTTAACACAGATCATAAAATAATATCAGCAATTCTAGCTAACAGGTTAAAGGGTATCATTACTGATATAATAACAACTGATCAGTGTGGATTCATTCCAGGAGGGTTTTGGCCGATAATATTAGGCGAATGTTAAATATAATTGACTACGCATGGAAAGAGAAGGAAAGCCTCCTTTTGATGACAATGGATGCTGAAGAGGCTTTTGATTTAGTTAGCTGGCCTTTTATGTTTGAGATAATAAGGACTTTTGGTTTAGATGAAAAATTCTGTCAATGGATAAAAGCACTCTACAGTAAACCTGTCTCCATAGTAAAAACAAATGGTACTTTTCAAGGAAATTTCATATTCAAAGGGGCACAAAGCAAGGAGATCCTCTCTCCCCACTCCTGTTTCCTATTTATATTGTAGTGTTAGCGATAGCTATAAGACAAAATACAGATAATGAAGGGTTAAGGACAAGGAAAGAAATACATAAACTAGCATTATATGCCGACGATGTAATTATTAATTTAACTTCGCCTGAAATATCAATACAACATTTAATGGAGGTGATTGAAGAATATAGCACAGTTTAAGGATACAGAATAAATGAGAGCAAATGTGAGCCTCTGACTATTGGAATACAAATAAATTCAAGTTTGAGAAAAAGTTACAAGTTAAAATGGGACACAGAGAGCATAAAGTACTTAGGTATTTACACTAGTGATAACTTGAATGAACTGTACAGAAACAATTATGGTGTTCTGGAAAGAAAAATAAGACAGGATTCAAACAGATGGAAACTAATACCAGACGGGATATATAGTAGAGTGAAAACAATTAAAATGATGGTACTCCCTCAACTCCTCTTCTTATTTCAAGCATTGTCAGTTATTCTACCAGATAGCTTTTTTACTGTGTGGAACAAAATGATTGCAAATTTCATTTGGAATGGTAAAAAACACAGAGTTAAATATAAACTACTAACTCAACAGAAAGACAAAGGAGGGTTGAGTGCCCCAAATTTACAAACTTACTATTATGCTACACAAGTTTTAACATCAATCAGCCATATTTAAAGAGAGAGACAAATACAATTCCTACAAGTATTTTGTATTGGTAATACCATTAAAACTTGGAAACGATTGTGTAAAAATTTAAAATACAGAGTGAAAGTATACAGTGGTGTGAAAAAGTGTTTGCCCCCTTCCTGATTTCTTACTTTTTTGCATGTTTTCCACACTTAAATGTTTCAGATCATCAAACAAATTTGGCCCTGTGTGAATAAGTGTTTGCCCCCTAAACCTAATAACTGGTTGGGCCACTCTTAGCAGCAACTACTGCAATCAAGCGTTT
>NC_065511.1:2758316-2796677 GCF_006386435.1 Epinephelus moara
GATCAACCACAGTTATGTTTTAACAGGAGCTGGGGGGCAAACACTTTTTCACACAGGGCCATGTAGCTTTGGATTTTTTTCTTCCTCATTAATAAAACCCTTCATTTAAAAACTGCATTTTGTGTTTACTTGTGTTATCTTTGACTAATGTTTAAATTTGTTTGATGATCTGAAACATTTAAGTGTGGAAAACATGCAAAAAAGTAAGAAATCAGGAAGGGGGCAAACACTTTTTCACACCACTGTACATCTCAGAGAAATGGCATATGATCCAGATTTCATAACACATAAGACAGATAAGATTTTAGAAGGATGGGCCAGCAAAGGACTAATTTTATATGCACAACTTTTAAATAAAAACACCATAGAAACATATGAATCTCTGTGTGCTAGATATGGTTTAGACCAAAAATAGTTTTTTATGTATCTACAAGTAAGTATTAAACAAAACTCAGGAAAGGAGATGGAAAATGATTTAACTTTTTTAGTAGAAAACAGAAGTAGAGGTAAAATAACTCTTTCAAGTGCTTACATAACATTTCAAAAGCTAACATATGTGGAGAGTAAAACAAAGGAAAAATGGGAGAAAGAACTGTGTGTAAATATTTCCGAGAAAGCCTGGAGAGTTTCCTTGAAAGAAAATTTTGAAATAACACAATCAAAACACTGGAAAGAATATGGCTGGAAAATAAGTCAGAGATACTTCATTACACCTGATAGATGTGGGAAAATCACCCCTGTACAAGCGACTAGCTGTTGGAGAAGATGTGGTGAGGAAAAAGTAAATCATTCTCACATATTCTTCACATGTCCTGAAACTGAATCCTTTTGGGAAGAGGTAGAGAGAGCTATTCAATATATTTTTTGATAATAACATACCACTGACACCAGAAAATTTTTTAGGTGTTGACATAGCACACCAGATAAAAGCAAGGGACCGAAAATTGTTTAAAATACTGTCTTTGACTGTCATGAAGCAACTTACCAGGTTATGGAAACAACCTAAAACTCCAGAATTGCATTCATGGTTTGACACTACAAAACAAGTACTGGAAATGGAAAAAATCACACTAACAGCTAGAAATTGTTTAGTGAATTGGGAGAAAATATATCCTAAACATATAGTAAACAAAATATCTACGTACTTCAACAGCCACAAAGTGTGAAACAGATATTCTGTGCACAAAAACATACATACATACACACACACACACACATACACACACAAACGAGCCTTTCTTTCTTTTTTTATTTTTTTTATTTTTATGTTTCAGTGGCTATTTGTTCCGTTTTATGTTTTTGTGTGCTTTGTATTTCATTTTTCATGTATGTATGTGTATGTATAGGATAGTGCAATTGTATAAGAGCAATTGATGTTTGGTGACTTGAAAGGCACTACAATAAAGTATTTAAAAAAGAAGATCCACTTATTACTAAAAGTGTATTTCATATAAAAACTAAAGTCAAAAAAAAAAAAAAAAAAGGAGGGGTACCAAAAATGGGGATGGTACGGGACGGTTCCGTTGGTACCATCCACAACTTTTCACAGTGGAAATGGAATCTTCCATTTTTAAATCACGATCAATCAATCAATCAATCAATCAATCAATCAATCAATCAATCAATCAATCTGAGCCTCATATTTTGCCCACTATACTCCCACATTTAACTATCAATAGACAATACAAATCCATTATGAATACTGCTATAGATATGTTCTTGGAGAGAACGGCAGCTGTATGACATAAAAACAAGCAAACAAACAAACAAAAACCCTAAAGAGGCTGGTGGCAGCAGCAGATGTGAGTGCAACAAACTGGACAATTCCATAATAAAAGCCACAAATGCAGGAGCATAAATCTTTAATCTGCAATTTCCTATGACCTGTATCCCAAACACACACCATGTGAAACTGTACGTGGGCAACTGTGCACTCAAGGGGTATAGTAATTAATAATTATGTTAAATAATGTGACTTAATTGACATTAAATCACCTCTTGGGGCACCATTCCCGTAGCCAGTTAAAGATATCAGTCTCATAAAATACACTAAACTATTAATTTGGAATTTTGATGAATAATTAAATAATAACCATAACCAAAATTAACAGTAAAGCCTGAAGGATTTCGGAGTTCTTGACGCAGAAGAGGTTGACTGTTCATTCACCCTTGTGCAACACAGCAGGTATGGTTCCAAAGAATCATATTTATTCATAAAGTAGCAAAGCAAAACCAAACAAACTATATACAACGTTGGGCCTACAAAACAAAATGACTGACAACAGAGAACTATAAGATGGCTGAATCAAAGCTGGCTGGATTAGTACAGAGATTCTTTAGTTGTGTGCAAGAATCTGTTTGTGATCGGCAGTAGCAAACTAAACACTTAGCTTTGGCGAAGCCAACTAATCAATGACCTAACTGCAAACAATCACAACAATAACTTGGCAAATGGCATTAAATTGCATACAACAAGTAAAACAGTCTTACTTAGCCTGTACAGCTGTCATAAAGCTATGCCCAGTAGTTACATTACCGATCCTTGGATGGATGGAAGAAAGAGTCGCTTTGTGGTTTGCTGCTTTTGTTAGCTGGCAGAGGAAGGCTGGAAAGAACTGCAGTTCTAGAAGCAGTCTTTGTTGTGTCTCTTGCTCCAAAGGTGAAGATCCGAGGAAGCCGGTCGCTCGGGGTCCTTGCAGAGTTAGATGCTGGGGTGCTAACTCAACTTGGTTCTCCTTGTTGCTGGAAAGTTAGTCGTAAACCTTGTGCTTGTACCTCTAACTTTCTGGTTCAGGTTAAGAGTCTGTGAGCAATTGCCCTCCCTTTAGTGGTTTGGGGCAATGGCCTCTGAGTTGGTCAGAGTCCAGGAGAAAAAGGAGGCCTGTCTAGGCACCTCTGGGCTGGTCCACAGCTCAGGGCGAAGAGGTGGGAGCTGCTCGGCAGCTTAAGAGCAAGAGAGCATCTGGGCTGTTCCAGGCCAAGCAGAAAAAGAGGAAGAGTCTGAGAGAATGCAAGACTAATGTTAGAGTATGTTACAGTGAAATCACAGAGTGGTATGTCACTGTAACAGTACTGTCCAATCAAGTTTGTGTGTGTGTATATATATATACATATATATATATATATATATGTATATATATATATATATATTATTACGGCCGGCTCATAGGCCGCAACAAATGAGGGAGTTGTAGACGGGGTGGCTCCAAAAGTTAACAAAAGTTTATTAAACACGGTAAACAATAAATACTGCAATGGGGTGTGGAAGTCAGTATCAGTGGTGTGTGAGGGTGCATGGATGTGTTGGATAATGTAAGGTGCATGTTGTCAGTGCAAAACAAAAGACAACAACTCAAAACAAAAGGCAGCCACGTCCGAAACAACTGCTACTGCAATTGCCGAACACAAACAAAAGAAGACCCGGAGACTGGGCAGGCGGGGTTAAGTAGCCTGGGAACACTGGCCAGGTGTTCCCAGTTACTTGATGCCATCTCAGCTCCACCCAGCTGAGGACCTGCAAGACACAGAGCACACACACAGTACCATCGAAGGACCAAGGCCCTGGGGCCGTCACAATATATATATGAACATGTATATATAGCCTGAGGAACAGGATTCTTCTGCATTCTCAGGTTTCTGCTGCCTGATGTATTCATTTAGCAGCTCATCATTTGAGGCCATCTTCTTGACTTCCTGATGTATTCCTGGATCTTCATTCCTCCTGGACAGTGGCTCTGACACTCACCAGTCCTCGGCCCCCCTCGCTACTCTTAGTGTACAGTCTCAGGGTGCTGGGCTTAGGATGAAACCCTCCATGCATCGTGAGAAGCTTCCTTGTCTTGATATCAGTGGCCTCTATCTCCTCCTTTGGCCAGCTTATTATACCAGCGGGGTATCTGATGAGTGGCAGGGCATACCTGTTGATCTTTCTGTTCAACCAACTTTTTAGGACCTGCCTTACTCTGTGTAGGTATTTGGCTGTGGCTGACTTGCTTGCTGCCTCCTCGTGGTTCCCATTTGCCTGCGAGACCCCACAGCATTTGTAGCTGTCCTGAACATCTGCAATGCTGCCTTCTGGTAGTTCAACCCCCTCAGTTCTGATTATCTTCCCTGTCTTTGACACCATTTGGCCACACTTTATGGTACTTGTGCAAGTGGCTTTGAGTCAGCCTCCAGAGTCATTTTCCATAGCCCCATTGAGTTCTTGATGAAGGCTCTTAGTGTCCTGTTGATGTTGTACATTTCCAAGCATTCTAGTATCCATGTGTGGCATTGAGTCGTAGGCTTTCTTGTAGTCAATCCGGGTGGTGCACAGGTTGGTCTAACTGGTCTTGCAGACTTGGGTGACTGCTCTGTCGACCAGTGGCTGGTGCTTGGCTCCACTGGTATTACTATCAATTCCTTTCTGAGTCTTCCTCATGAATCAGGCCATACGCCTATTCATCTTAGCTGCTATGATGCCTTCCATGTTGTACAGAGGCAGGATGTTGGCCGGTAGTTGGGTGGGACCGCATTGTTCTGGGGATCCTTCATTATAAGGACTGTCCATCCTTGGGTCAACCACTCTGGACGGGTCCCATCCATCAGAAGCTGGTTCATTTCATTTGTACTGCCAGGCATTCATGCCAGTAAGCCAGTAGGTGTGGATAATGTCAGGGCCCGGTGCTGTCCAGCTCTTCATGCCTGATACTCTTTCTTGGATGTCTGCAGTTGTTTTGGTAACTGGCTCTTGTTCTGGGAGAGTGCTGTGGTCTCTTTTTAGATTCACAAGCCACTTAGCATCGGTAAACAAAGTACCATACTGAACATACAGTATGTACATCCTACAGACAGAGAATCCTGTAAAAAGTTCCTTAAAAATATCAGGAAAACTATTCCCTTATGCAATATTCACAGGAAATAATCCGGTCAAAATTAATCTGAATTGCACATTTTATACAAACTTCCTGCAGTTATTGTATTTACTATTTGGAGTAGTTTTACGATTTATTTGTTGAGCAGCGTAAGCAGTGTTTCTCAGGTGCAGCTTGACTGCTGCTCAGCTGCAGTACATCTAGAGAATAGGAGGCTCGCCTTTGTTTTCCGTTTGACGCGCTTAATTTTCAGCAACAGTAGACAGTGAAATGGTTTTAATAATTGCATTGACATTATACCACCTTTTATTACTATGTCTTTAACAGTCACAGACACGAAAAAGTAGAACCATTTATTTGTAACTCAATCTTTCCTGTTTCTGTGTCAAAAGCCCTCTGACAACATTTCTGTTCTCAGAATCCCTTCATTTGTGAACACAACACTTTTCATTGTGAAATATTTACATGGCTGTGTTGTTGACAACGCAGTGGCATGCACTGCCCCATAAATGAGTCAGGAACTGGCTTCTGATTGCTGAAATACAAGACTTATAGGAGCATGCAGCTCTGCAGCAGCGCTCCCGCAATAACGCTGTCTGTCTGATCACCGCACATGTGAGAGCCGCAGCAGTCCAGGAAGGTAGCTGTCATGCAGTGCTCACACAGGCTAAAGTGGCTCGGGCCCAAGAGTCTACAGCCATGCTGCTCTATGAGGCTGTGCTGCACAGCTGCGCTTTGTAGTAAATGCTAATGTCATCATGCTAACATGCTCACAATGACAGTGTTAATATTCAGGTTCAGTGTGTCACCACGCTAACATTTGCTTATTAGCATCACACAAAAAGTACAGCTGAGGCTGGGATCATGCACAGCCGGAACTGTGAGCATGACAGCTGTTTTGCAGATGTAAGAGAAATTGTGTCACTACCGGTCAGCTTCCCCATGTGTACCTTCAGCTCTTTTCATTTTTCGAAAAGGTGTTAAGAGTGTAACAGATAAGCCAGATAATGACATATCCTGTTAGTCTGTTAATCAAAAATAGTTACCAACTACCCTCCCTCACAGAGGAACCGCCATATTTAAAATCAGGATTTAGTGCTTGAAACGTAGAGCTCAGAGTGGCTTAAAGGGAAACAGATAAGACAGTGAGAGATAAAATGAAAGGAAAAAGAAAACATGAGACTTGAGGCACTGACCTGTCTCTGATCCACTTTATCTGCTCCACAGTTTTAAGTTGGAGAGCAGCCGAGCTCTCTCTACCAGCCTTTATTTATGGCTTGCTGTTGCCTGGTGTGAAAACATTATTATTGCCTGATAAAAACAAGTAGAAAGTCTATAGCAGTCATCACGACAGCTTAAAGTATGAAGCATGACTGAAGCAATAATCAGAGAGTGGGGGACTAGGTCACTTCATAAAAGCGTTGCAAAAGTTATATTATATTATATTATATTATATTAGTTATATTGTGAACAGTAGTGTGTACAAAAACCCTATTAAATTTTCCAGTGCAATCACGTTTTCAGATTTTTGCGCTTGGGATTAAATGGTGATGAAGCCAACAGAACCACATCATCTGCAAAAAGCAGAGATACAATTCTGAGGTCACCAAACCAGACGTAGTCGTAAGCCCTCTCCAAGTCCACAAAGCACATGTAGACTGGATGGGCACACTCCCACAACCCCCTGTATGGATTATCACTAATCTGACAACCAGCTCACTTGTCTGTCCTGAGTGTAGAAACACCATCTCTCCACACCATACTGAATGCTTCTGTAGACGCTGCAATAAGCCAAACACTCTGTGGCAAGGTCCTCAGCTTTATCCTCCATTCAGTTAATCTACTAGCAACTCATCATGCTCCTAAGCCATCCATCCCCTGCAGCACACCAGCCAAGTTACAAAAGTGACCCCTTTTTCAATTAATTGATCAATTAATTCTTAATTACAGTTAACTGACCCTTTGCTAAGCCCCACCCCTTTGTGATGGTCCATCAAGTTTTCGGAGCTAGCATAGGGCCCACACTGTACCTAACCGCACTCCCTGAAGAAATATCAAATTTTTGTAAAAAACAAAAAGTCTTTTCAGAGAGAAGCAGACAGAGGGGTCTACAACATGTGTTTGAAGGATATATCAAGGATGTCAAACAAACTGAGCAGCAAAAAATGGTTAAAAAAAATGAAATAGTAGAAGCTAAAGTCTAACTGTGAGCTACAGATCACAGTGTCAAAGTCAACTACCACATTGCAAACAATGGAGTTAGAACACGAAAATACAAAGAGAAACTCACTGATATGTGCTGTGTGTCATCACAGTGTGCAGATGAGTGATGCTTGTGCTCCCCCTATGCTGCCGGCAGCCCCAGGACTTCTGCCAGTGGATGGGTGGAAAGCTAAACACTGTTTGGCTGCACACACTGCGATGACACACAGCTGGTTGAATATCAACAAAGTTTCCCTGTTTCCCTTTACTGGTTCCTGTAGAACAGGGTAGGTCTTTTTTTCACTGTTATAATCATTAAAAAGCAAAAACAGCATGCAGGGGCACCACCAGGAATTTTGGGCCACATGAAAAAAAAATCACATTGGGCCCCCCGCGCAGCTGTTGTCACCACATCTCTAGGACCTAACTGACCCATTAAAAGCTTACATAACACTAACTATGAAGGCTTGCAACTGTCTTGCTTCTTGTAGTTCAATACTACCAGTACAATATTTACTGCTAGTGAGTTGTACATGCAACAGTCTGCATACAGTATGCAATTCATTATTTGATGCAAGATTAAAAGCTGCCATAAACAATGTGCTAAAGGCCATCTTTTACAATCTAAATGTAATTTTTATTGTAAAATCCCTAAATGGAAAATTCTCTTAACATTAATGAAAGACTTAATAAAGTAACTTAAATATACATTAACTTGTAAATGTAGGTTAAAAAGGAGTGAAATGTAGGCTAACACTAGTCTGTAGCTAGCATATTTCACTATGGACATTATGCTAACAGGTTCATTTCTACCACTCACAGACTATAGGCTACCCACTTTTTTTGGAGAAAAACTGGGTCACATATTGACACCCTTTCTTTTGCCTCTCCTCTCTCTCCTTTCTCTCTTTACTTTTTTGATTATCTTTTAGTACTGGGTAGCATGATGATGACTGTAGCGTTCTAGCGCAACTGCTGACTGCTACTAGGCACCGTCACCATCAGTGTGCTAAGGCAGGACCAAACCATTTCATGCAGATACAGAGGGGTGGTCAGTCAATATGGATGTTACTTTTTGGTCAATGGGGATATTTAACTTTTACTGCCAAAAACAAATAAAAACAGAGAGATCATTAATTTTATTACTATATTTGAAAAACAAAACATTCTTAATGATGATGGTTTAATAATTTTAGATACATTTTTACCCATTTTTGGGGCCCCTGTCAGTCAGTCCCCCCTATATGGCGCCACTGGCAGCATGTACATACATTCAGTAGGCTATACCTTTAATAGTTCGCTTGCTAACTCTTCATTTGTCAGGGTTTGATTTTGGTTTTGGAAAGGGGAGGAAACGTATATCTCCTTCCAACCTCTCCAGGTGACGAGTATCATTATTATAGTGTGCCCAAGGCACAGCATCTAGCTTGAAATCCAGAAAACCAGCCTGAAAATAAAGGAAATCTGAAAGGATTGCATGAGTCTATGGAGCACAGCCATGTTGTTGTCAGACTCTTGTTAGAGCCGACTGATGCTACGCCATGATTGGCCAGTCCGCATTTAAGGGGCAGGACTTAGCAAAGGGTCAGTTGCTCTTTGAAATGGTATACCTGCATTATTGTGTTATTATATTATCATATTAACAGTGGCATAACATGGTCTCAAAATGACAACAATATCGTTTATCACAATTATTCCAGGACATGTCATGTTGGATATAGTTTTTATGTTGGTGACTTGTATCTGTATTCTACATTTTAACAGTCAATCAGTTGTTTTTACAACCAACGTTAGAGTCACTTTATTGATTGAAAGGAGATGTGAAATTACCCCAATAACAACCCTACTTTTTGCCACCACAATATGATTCTTCACTGTGGCTTGACGTGAATGAATGTTATGAAACACCACACTTGTCTGTAATGATGCAAAAAGATGATGATCAGGGATCGGTGAACAAATAAACAAGGGTGTGATGTCAGTAGAACTCTTTGAGTTTGCATGGTTTGGCCTTTGGCTATTGTTTTTGCAGACATACATCAAGTCTGTAAGGTTTTCCTGCAGTCTGCTAAGCTCATTAACATCTTTTCCATATTTTTTATGAAAGAGTAAAATGTCCTGGTCCCACCAGACAGCTTACTCAATACTTTATATGATGGTCTTTGACCCGAGCTAGTTTTCATCATTAGTTCAATGTCAAACTGGGACTTCAATCAGACCCAGAATTTGATCTCTACAGTTTATAAAGTACAAATCAGTACATGTACTATGCAAATGAATTCACCCAGACTCTGATTTAAACAGGAGCTGTGTTCACACATTAAACTGAACGTCACTTTAGATAAATATGTGTACTGTAATAGCTTTGAAAATTAAGCTAATGTAAAATCTGATATCATCCTAAATAAGGGAGGAAAAATATCCTCATTATCTGCTTGGCCTCCATCTCCCAGAAAGTACGACTGTGACTCATGTGTTCATGTCACAGCCCCAAGGTAGAAACAGCAGACCTTTAGCTCGCCTCTGCCTCTCATAATAGCCCATTCTCTTTGCTCTGATAATGACCTTCACAATACTTCTCCATAATCATATCCTTTATGGGTGTGTCATGGGTGACTGACTGTCTGTGTTTTCCCTGTATATCTCTCCATCTCGTCTGCTCTATCTTTCCCTCTCTGACATAAAAATGGGCAAACATGCTTGCATTAGTTTAAAGCAGACATGAGAGACATGTATTTATATAATGGAAAAAAACACAAAGAGGAACAAGGCTATTGTGTTCTTGCTGCAGTACACACTGTGCCATATATCAGACATCATTTACCTCTGAGATGCTGTAGTTTAAACTATGATGACAGGAGCACATGCTTGCACTATTGGCTGAGATAGCAGTGAGTGTACAATAGACATAATAAAAATAGTGCTGCTTTAGCAGCTTATTTGCATAATTCCATTGATTTACCCACTGCAGTATGTGCCCTTTCCTGTATATCAATAGTGAGTACATAGTACTAACATGTGTAATCCTAGAGGAGATGAAAGAGGAAGGTCAATATGCTGCTTAGTGTTAGCCTATACAGCAATTTAAAATTAAATTGTGCGTCATACGTCTGTGGCCTGGCACCTTTTCCTCTAAAAACATCACTAGCAATGGCCACAGTAGTCGTGAGTCTTCCTAGCTAGGGTGGCTGTGGATTCCAAATCCAAAGAGGGAAAAGTCTCTGGGAAAATAATTATAATTATAATTTATAATTTAATAGTCCATCCATCCATGCATTTTCATCTGCTTATCTGGGGCTATAGCATGACGTCACACATCCTCTCTCTGTGTTGATCTCCAGCCCCTTGTTTACAAGCTGGTCCGGCTGCGCGTTCATGTACGTTCATGTGAATCGCCGCCTCCTCCCTCCTCTTGAAGCCCTTGGCCCTCCCTCCCTATAAAAGGCTACAGCCAGTGAGCAATGGCAGCGCGTATTTTCAAAGCGAAATGGCGGAGAGCGGAACGAAACATTCACCTGAAGGCGACCAGGATCCGACATTACCTCTTAAGAAACAACGGTTGTTGGCGAAGAAGTTGTCGGATAAATAAAGGGACAGAACTCGGATTAACATTGGCCTTGCATTTCCAAGGTGGAGAGCACTGCGAGAGCTAAAGGGGCTACAATTTGACACGGAGCTAGCTCTTCTTCTCCTGGACAGGTAACAGTCAAGTAACAACATAAAGTCAAATGTCTGTTTTAATTAGTGTTACAGTAACGTTAGGCACATGTCCCTATGTCGATTCAATTAAATGTAATGTTACAATCGTAGCATGGGTTAATGTCCGAACTTGAGTTATTAGCGGCTCGGTCCCAGCAATGGGTCAGGCATTACGGTTGTGTTAGGTAAGTAGCCCGGCAGCCCAGCTAACATTTGCAACTAGCATTGTAAAATGTAGCCAGGCTAAAACATCGCTCTCACTCACGGAGAAGAGTAGGAAGGTTAGCGTTAGTTCCAAGTGTTAGCACTAGCTGGGATCCAGCGATGGCTCTAGCCGCGTCGGCTGCCACCGGCTACTGGAGTAACTTACAGCTATGGAGCGCTTCTACCAGCTCTTCTAGTCACTGAGCCTCGCCTCCATCTCAGCACATATATTACATTTATTACAGGTACCATCATCATTGAAGTAGGCAGGGGAATAGCTAAACACAGCAGAGACCGAGAGTGAGTGAAAGACATCGCTAACTGCTAAACTACATTTAGACGAGGCGAGTGGGAGGTTGGGGGTGGAGAGCAGAGGTAGAGGGAGTGGCTCATGACACACTTTGTTTTGGTCTACAGGCAGTGCATGACAGTAAACCTAGCGGTGAAACGATTTCGCTTTTTGCCCCTTTGACTGACCCCTTTCGATGCGAAACAGTAGTGGCTCTACTCCGAGCTTCCTCCGGATGTCTGAGCTCCTTACCCCATTAACCCCGCCACCCCACGGAGGAAACGCATTTCGGCCACTTGTATCCACAATCTCATCCTTTCTGTCACTACCCAGAGCTTATGACCACAGGTGAGGGTTGAGACACTGATGGATGTAAATCGAAAGCTTCACCCTTCCGGCTGAGCTCCCTCTTCACCATGAAGGTCCAACACAGCACCCGCATCACTTCAGAAGCCGCACCAAACAGCTGATCCATCTTATGCTCCATTCCACCCTCACTCATGAACAACGCCCCCGAGATACTTGAACTCCCTCGTTTGAGGCAGTAACTCCCCCAACCCGGAGGGGGCAATCCACCGGTTTCTGGCAGAGAACCATGGCCTCAGATTTGGAGATGCTGACTCTCATCCTGACTACTTCACACTGGGGGGAACGGCCTGCCTGACCTGAACCTGAGTGGTGTTTTGTTATTGGACCTCTGTACGAATCATGGATTGGCCATGACAAACACCATGTTCGAGCACAGGGAGTTTCATAAGTGCACCTAGTACCAGTACACCCTAAGTCAAAGATTGATGATTGATTTTGTGATTGTATTATCAGATCTGTGGCCCTGTGTCTTAGATACTCGGGTGAAGAGAGGAGCAGAGCTGTCTGCTGATCACCACCTGGTGGTGAGTTGGATCAGATGGTGGGGGAGGCTGCCAGACAGACCTGGTAAACCCAAATGTGTAGTGAGGGTGAACAGGGAATGACAGCTGAGGCTGAGGCCCCTGTCCACGAGGTCTTCAACTCCCGCCTCTGAAAGAATTTTTGTGCATCTCAGGGGAGGTTGGGGACATGGAATCCAAATGATCCATGTTCAAAGCCTGCATTTTGGAGAGGGCTGCAAGGAGCTGTGGTCAGAAGGTTGTCGTTGCCTGTCGTGGTGGCAACCTAAGAACCTGCTGGTGAGGGAGGCCATCAAGTTCCAGTAGTTCTGCTCTGTTGCGGCCCGGACTCGTGCTGCTGCTGCTAGTGTTGTCTGTTATATCTTTTTTACAGCTCCATTCAAAGCAGATCGGTTGTTATTGCTATTTTAATGGATATGAGTGATTAGTGTGCATGCTGTGTCCACCATGACATTACTAGCACAAGATTGTTGCTTTTGCTGATAATCTGGATGCTGCTGGGAACAAGCCAATCACACTCACGCAAGAGACCTTGCTCCACACGGACATACCAAAATCCCTGAGTGAACTGGAAGGCCTCTCTGTTGTGCGAGCCGACAGGGACGGAACTTCAGCGAAGAAAAGGGGGGGCGGTATTGGTGTGTACATCAATGACTGCTATTGTAGGAACTGAACCGTGAGAGAGTCTTTATGTAACGCTGATGTCGAGCTGTTGTGCCTTTCACTGAGACCCTTTTACCTTCCAAGAGAGTTTGGGAACTCCTTTCCCATTTCCTGCAATTAGACTGGTAAACTCATCTGTTCTGTTTATGTCCCTCCCAGCAGAAACGTTGCCCGAGCAGCAGCCCTAATAAGTGACTGCTGAGAACACCTGGAGCCCCGGTTTTTGTTCTGGGGGATTTTAACGAATGTAAACTTGAACTGTCCCTCCCCGGATTTGAACAATACGTCAAATGTGGCACTCGAGATAACGAGATTTTAGACAAGTGTTATGGAAATATAAAAAATACAAGATCAAAGCCCCCACTGTCAAACTCAGATCACAACACAATTCATCACAATTCAACACAATTTACAAAATGGTTCTTAAGAGCAACAAACCACAGACGAAATCAGTTTTGGTATGGTCACAGGACAATATAGAAACACTTAAGGGATCCTTTCTCTGCACATGCTGGGACATTTTCCATGGCTTGCGTATTGATGAGGCCGCTGAAACTATTACAGATTATATTAACTTCTGTGTGGATTGCGTGCAGGGGTGAAAATCCCATTTCATAGTTGGAGGGGACAATAAACAGTAAAATTTTAGAGAATAATTCCAGGGGGAAAAAAAAAAAGGAAAAAAAGTTGTAGCCTGTCTTTTATACAACATCTTTTACTGCAATTTGACGCTTTAATCTTCTCTCTATCTCTCCAACAGGCAGGCATAGGACCTTTCTTAGCACTGGCTGAGTCCACCTGCACATGTCCAGATTTAAAACAAAATGATTGAAATCAAATTAACATGTACACATCGACAACAGTCAGGTGCTGAGTGTGTCTGGAGCAGAGCAAGTCTCTGTCTCCCCGTGCACAGTAGTGTGAATATTTATGCTATTAAGTAAAGGGAGAAAACATGTCTCTCATTGTTTAATAGCAGCAAAACAATAAGGCTTCATTCATCAAAGACAGAAACTTGATCTCTCTCCTTCTCTCCCTCTTTTTCATCTGGCTCAGGTGTGTGGAATGGATCCTTCATCTCTGGCTGGATGCAGGAGCAAACCTTTTTTTTTTTTTTTTTTACTACCGGCAGTGAGATCATAACTTTAAAAAATGTTTGAAAGAAAAATAACCAAAGAAAATGTGTAATACTGAATATTTCGTTTGTTTACAAGGTATTTTGAATTTTGAAACCTGTTTTATTGACCTGTTCGTAATAACTTACTTTTTTTGGACTTTAAACATTTATCTCAGCATTGCAAGTTATTGATAACGAGAGAGTCGAGACTCAAGCCAGCAGCAGCCACATGTAGAAAAGTGGATATACAGTGAATGTCTATACTTATGAGAAATGGCTTAACAACTAAACATTTCCTGCAATTAAACTGGTAAACTGGTTTATAAACAGTGTGCTGTGAGATCTGCCGCTGCACACCTCACAACCATGCGTAATAGTCGCGCGTAATGACAGCTCCTCGTAAAATCAGTACAGAGGGAACTTAATTAAATGCTGAGGGAGCACGTAGAAAACACAAGGACAACACTGAACAGAATTTCAGTTATAGGAACTCTAAAAAGTTATGGGATTTCATAACCACCAACCATGGAAAGCCACCACCAATATGACCACTTGTTCTACGTGTATCACAACTAATAATGAGCTAGAAATGGCAAATGAACTTAATGATTTTTTCAGTCTTGTTTGATAAACAAGACTTTTCTTTGGAATGTAGTAAAATACTACAGGCCATTAAGACTGTGGACCCCTGCTTAAGGCTGGTAGTTGATCCCCTTAAAATTCAGGTACTGTTCAGGCATGTATGTAAAAATAAGTCCACAGGCCCTGGCAGTATCTCAGCCCTCCTCTTAAAGACCTTTGCAGAAGAGCATACCCTGGTCTGGTGTCCCATTTTCCAGCAATCTGTAGTTTTACATACAGTCCCTGTCATCTGGAAAAAAATCCACCATTATTCCTATTCCAAAGAAACCCTGCCCCATAGAAAATAATGATTACAGACCGGTGGCATTAACCTCAACTGTCATGAAATGTTTTGAGAAATTTATGGTGTTGAGACATATGTTCAGAGCGAGACCCATTCCAATTTGCCTATAGACAAGGGAGAGGTACAGGTTTACAGATGATGTGATTAATGGTATCACTCACTTTGTCCTTAAGTATCTAGAGTCCCCTGCGGCCTATGCGCATCTCTTATTTATTGATTTTAGGTCAGCTTTTAACTCACTGCAACCTTACCTACTGATAAAGAAGATGAATGATATGAACATAAGCCCCTTTATCATAAAATGGTTCTATTCCTTTTTAACAAATAGATTCCAGAATGTCAGATTTAATAACACACTTTCTTTTTTCATTTCATATACTTTATTGTCCCCGTAGGGGAAATTTGTCGTGGACTCTACTGGTCCTGCAGTTCACAATAAGAAAAAACAGCAGCATCATACATTCACAATGGACCGTCACCACACAACATGGACAGTTGCATCCTCAACACACATCAACAACACAAAGGAGACACAATGCACAATCCCGAAGTAATCAATTTAAAATCAATTACCTGTACCATTATAGTACACAGTGCTGTTGCTAACAGTACACACTACATTACAAATGTGCATTCAAAATCTTAACAGATGACATTAAATCTATCAGTACAGGAGCACCCCAGGGCTGTGTAAGCTCACCAGTGCTATTCACGTTGTATACCAATGATTGCAGCCACACAGATAATTTTATTTTTAAGTTTTCTGACAACACCGCAATCCTGAGCTTGCTGTACAAGCATACAGGGCCCATAACATACTTTAATGAAGTGCAAACCTTTGTTAAGTGGTGTGATGAAAATCACCTCACTATAAACGTAAAGAACACAGAAGAAATGGTGTTGGACCCAAAGCTAGTAGGGGATCACACACCATTGTGTATCCATGGAGAAAAAATCAACCAAGTCAACTCTTACAGGTATCTTGGTGTTCACCTCGATAACCTTTTCAGTTGGCAAGTCCATGTAGATCATCTGTGTTCTCGTTTGCAGCAAAGATTGTACTTCTTGCGCAGACTCAGGGTGTTTGGTGTCGATCAGAGTAATGTTCTTATTTTATTAGGCTGTTTTGGAAAGTATCCTCAGGTATGGCATGTTGGCATGGTATGGTAATCTATCTGTCCATCTAAAATCAAGAATCCCTCATCTGACACAGGCTGCCATCAAGGTGATAGGGAGGTCTGAAAGGCTCCCACTGCAGGCTATTTATGAGCAGTCTGTGCTCAGACAGGTACAGAGAATCTTGTCTGATGAGACCCATGTCCTTTACTCTGAGTATGTACTTTTACCATCTGGCAAACGCTGCAGACTTCCCCTCTGCAGGCTGAATAGTTTTAAGAATTAATTTGTGCCTACCTCAATCAGGATTCTAAATGCTTCTAAAGCCACAGGGGTTGTGCAGTAATGTTGAGGTACATGGTGGTTCTGTATTGATGTGAGAGAGTGTGTGTGTTTGTATATGCTTTAAAGATTACTGTATATTTGTATGTTTATATAGACCTCATCCAGATCATGTGTCAGGGCTATGATGCATCATGTGATATGTGTCCTGTGTCCTAGATTTGTATTTTTATTTATTAATTATTTATTCACCATGTAAGCAACTACATGCGCCAGCACTGGAGTCCTCATCAAATTTCTTCTAGGGGACAATAAAGTGTTGTATCGTATCGTATCGTATCGTATCGTATCAGGCTGAAGAAGGAGGCCTTTTGGATCTGGCTGGCCCAGGGGTCTCCTGAAGCAGCAGAAAGGTACCGGTTGGGGGCATCGGTGGCTTAGTGGATAGAGCAGGCGCCCCATGTACAAGGCTGTTGCCACAGGGGCCTGGGTTCGACACCAGCCTGTGGCCATTTCCTGCATGTCACTCCCTCTCTCTCCCCCTTTCACACTTGACAGGACAGTCGATTAAAGGCTAAAATGCCCAAAAAATATCTTTAAAAAAAAAGAAAGGTACTGGTACAGGCTGCAGCTGTGGCGGTCGCTGAAGCAAAAACCCGGGTGTGGGAGGAGTTCGGGGAGACTATGGAGAAGGACCTTCGGTAGGCCTCAAGGAAGATCTGGCAGACCGTTGCCTCAGGAAGGAAAAGCAGGGCTTGTCTCAGGATGTGCTCAGCAGAGAGGGAGAGCTGCTGACCTGAACTGGGTATATCGTTGAGCAGTGGAAGGAGCACTTTAAGGAACTCCTGAATCTGGCTGTTATGTCCACCGTGGAGAAGGCAGAGCCGACTTGGGGGACTTTCGCCCTGGACACTGTTGGGCTGTTTGGCTGACACGCCTTTTCAGTGTCGAGTAAAGGTTGGGTACGGTGCCTGCGGAGTGGCAGACCAGAGTGGTGGTTGCTGTTTTAAAAAAAAGGGGAAGGGTGTGCTCCATCTATTGGGGTGCTGCTTAGCCTCCAAGGTAAAGTAGAGTACACTTCCACTCATCAACAATAATACAGTTAAAATAGACATAAAATAAAATAAGTTAAAATAAGTGCATATGTCCTGTCCAGTTGTGGCTAAGCTGATATGTTTGAGTGTGTGTGTGACTGGATTTAGGAGTTGTAAAACAGTCATATTGCCGTGGGGACGAAGGATCTCTTGAAACGCTCCGTTCTGCAACGCAGGGAGATGAGCCGACTGCTGCAGATGCAGGAGGCTGTGGAGAGGGTGTCTGCTATCCATTATAGCTTTCAGTTTGTTCAATGTGCCCCTCTCCACCACAGCTCTTAGTGAGTCCAGTCTCCTGCTGAGCACTGAGCCAGCTTTTTAAACCATCTTATCCAATCACTTGGTGTTTTTGTCTGTCAAGCTGCTTCCCCAACACACTGCAGCGTAGAAGAGTGCACTGGCCACCACTGTGTGATAGAACATGGTCAACATCTCCACACACACAACAAAGGACCTCAGTGTCCGCAGGAAGAACAGGCGGCGGTATTTTGTTCACCTGACATTTTAACCCAAATTTAACCAAATATCAACATCTAAGGACGTTGGTGGCCAGCTGGGAAGAGAGGTCAAGTAGGAATAAAGACAGGATCACACATTTGAACCATTTCTCATTAAAGCCTTTATTCAGTGATGAAGGAGGAAACAATAGAAAATGTCATTCATCCATGAACTACTACTATATGAGTGGAATGTAAATACAGAGTGGGCAAGGCATAACGCAGCTATAAGTGATTTCATGTGTGCTTTAGACAAGACTCAAATATCAAAAGAATAATATTCTGACAGTTTTGCTTTATAAACACGTCACTCAGCCTTAGCTATATTCCTTCCTTAAGACAGGAGACACCATATGTATACATACATACATACATATATATATATATATATATATATATATATATACACATGTATATGTATATGTTAGTGCTGCACGATTAATCTAATCGCAATTGCAATTGCGATGTCAGGCTGTGCGATTACATAACTGTATAAAAGGCTGCGATTTGCGATTTAATCTATCTATCTATATATACATATACATACATATATATATATATGTATATATACACACATATATATGTATTCATATATATATGTATATATGGGTGTGTGTGTGTGTGTGTGTGTGTGTGTGGGGGGGGGGGTGTGTGTGTATGTGACCCAGTCTGCAACCTATTTGCTGACAGACATTTTTAATCCCTCAATCAAAAGCTGAAAAGCTTATCTCATAAAAACAGACATCCAAATCAGTAACTCTTGTTCTGCTGCTGGCGCTCTGTAAAATATTAAAGTATTAAAAAAGATAGACCATACTTCTCCTCACTAAATTGTTTGGCAAAATCCGCACTTCGCTATGAGAGGGAACAGGGAAATAATTTGTCTCACATTTACCCTCTGTGAGGGGACGTGGGGAGATATTAGCATGTGCAGATGGAAGACTGAATGAAAAACATGAATATATTTGGAGTGACAATTTGGACATGAGAGTCTGCATAAGTTAACTGTTTCATGCCACTCCAACAGGGCAGACATACTTATCACCTTGAGCTTTATGTCTGATTCTGTTAAAAGAACACAATCATTTTGTCCTCTGTGTACTTTGATAGATAGTAATGTTTTAATGACTTGAATAGTATGGGGGCTTGTCCTTCCATGTATATGTATACACACATATATATATATATATGTGTGTGTGTGTATATATATATATATATATATGTATATATATACACATACATATATGTTGTCTTTGTTTTTTACCTGTATGTCTATTTTGTGATTGTGTATTGAGAGTACAAAAGACCGAGTTCCTTGTATGTGCATGCATGCTCACCCAATAAAAATGATTCTGATTCTGATGCTTTTAGATCTTAATAAAGACAATTTTGTGCTGCTGGTGTATCTTCCTGCAGCAAGACGATTAGTTGGCTTTTTTTGCTCAGCTCATGTTCATCATAAAGGCTCCTCCAATGGACCCAAGAGCTGCATCTAGAGCAAAATCTGTTATTATTATAAGAACTCCTTATCAATGACTTGACTACTCCTATACTAATAACTGGGGATGACTGTCATAAGCCACCAGCAAAAGTAAATGAGGAACCACTAACCCTTTTATAACTGAACTGCGGTGATGATTTATTTCCCTTTATTAATGGCTTATTAGCACATAAAACTGCAGATGGCTGTGAGAAACTCATGAACAATTATTAGTGACTTCACTGTCAATGACACCAGCCAGGATGCTTTTTCACAAGCCATTATCGATGGCATTAAAATGACCTATAAAATGAATCATCATCCTGAATGAATGACTTATTAACCATTAGTAAATCCATTAGTTACAACATTAAAAAATGTGTGTTCTTAATATCCTGGGCTCTCTTGGAACTTATTTATATCCCAGAGGAAGAATACCAATATTGATATATCCACTGTATTCCCCACCTAATTACAATGATCATCAAGTCTCTTCTGTAGTGGAATTAACATCATATTATACCTGCACCTCTTATTGTGATGGCCCACCAGCAGATGGAAACATGATGGAGAATGCTTTTCAGTGTATGAAATATTCATTCATTGTGCAAAATAAGAAAAAGCATGTTGGCTGCTTCTTCATTTTAAACCCGATATCAGCTGATACCGATGACATGCCAATATTATTGTGCATGTGTGTGTGTGTGTGTGTGTTTCATGACAGCGTCCTGTTTTTGAGCACCAACCAGTGAGAATTCTTTGCAAATATTCAGTGAAACCATATCATTTGAAACATATTTACATACAGTAATCATCAGCATTCTGTGAGGCTGACAGGGCAGCTAATTAGTTAGTCAGCTAGAGCCCTTTTAGCACCTCAAAATATACTACCACATGTTGTGATCTTTGTCCTGCTTACAGCACACTGTGTGTGCTTGGCTTGTAAGCTATATCTGATAAAAAATATTCATTACACATTTGAAAATCACTTTTGACATATTTTGGACTGCAAATGGATGGCTTTTGTGAATTCAGTTGGACTTTTTAATACAATATCACATCATAGAAAGAGTGTTTTGTGGGACACGGCTGTGGCTCAGCGGATCGTCCACCAATCGGAAGATCAGTGGTTCGATCCCTGGCTCCTCCAGTCTGCATGTCCATGTGCACCTTGTATGGTAGCCTCAGCCACCAGTGTATGAATGTGTGCGTGTGAATGGGTGAATATGACTCGTAGCGTAAAAAGTGCTTTGAGTGGTCGGATGACTTGAAAAGCACTACTGCAAATGCAAGTCCATCCATTTACATCCAAGCATGCCTGCAAGATAGGTCTGTTCACTCAAAACCTATTTTGCTACAGAATGATCTCTGTTTGATTACACTGACAAAATGCCATCTTGACAATCAGCTTATCAACCTGATAACCTGATAAGACAATGTGATAACCTGATAAGACAATGTGTTTTATTAGTTTGGTTTGCTCAGCTCAGTCACAGGTCCCTCATAAGCTGTAGTTTCGTATCTCTCATGTGCTGAAGGAGAATCTTCCCTCTGTGTTCTATAGTGTGGATGAGAGGCCTGAAACCTCTGGCCCCACCTTGGCTGTCCCAGAGTTCCCTGTCTGTGTAAAGGGAGCGTAGAAGAAGACTCTCCAGACAGCCTGACTGGAGCACTGACACTGCTCTCTCCGGAAACCTGACAACAAAAAGCATTGGAATTCATGTGTTTGGCTTCAATACAAATAAGACTTACAAGTCTGTAATCTCTATAAACAGATATCTGCATATGAATGAATCTGTTGGCAACTGGACAACATTTTGGTGTCCGAGGTGTTCTGGTTTACATTTGTAGTATTGATCACTCACATCTGAGCAGGCTTTGGATACATGCAGGTAAACAGTCCATGTGAGGAAAAAAAAGAGCCGGAATGAATGAACAGAACTGCAATCTCGGAACCTATCTGCTGCATCTGACGACAAGTTCACTTTTCAAAAGCTTTTTAAAAAATGTATCTGCATTCATATACAGATATCTGTTTATAGAGATTAGTAAACAATGAACTGCATATGGGAGAAGAAGTCTTGGCTTGGACATCAGCTGGCTACACCAGAATCCCCAAAATATTGGCCATTGTCCCCAGAGGCTTATCGCCATCACACCGACAGCTGACAAATGTGTAAAGCCTCTTTAGCAGCCCCTCAAAGTTGTAATGTTCTCTGTACACCACAATATAGGAGTATTGGACAGAATTGTTATTTTACAACCTCATCACTAAGGCCAGTTGCTCCTCACTTCTTGGTGTGCCTTCCCACTAGTGTTGCTATTAATATTAAAATGTTTTATCAGCACAGTATATTTTCAAAGTGCTGAATTAAAGACATAGTTTGTGTTGAGGCTGGTACTAGAAGAAGGCCATGTAATAGAGTAAGCAGGGGCACTTACTGTTTGGATGTCTGGCAGAAATTTTGGGCCCCATAAAAAAAAAATCACAATGGGCCCCCCCTGCGCAGCTGTTGTCACCACATCTGTAGGACCTAACTGACCCATTAAAAGCTTTACATAACTCTAACTTTGAAGGCTTGCAACTGTCTTGCTTCTTGTAGTTCAGTACTACCTAGGGTTGATGGGCGATCCGATCGCCCATTGGCGATAGAAAGGTTGTCCCCCTGCGGTGCACGTGTCACGTGATGTAAACACAGGTGAGCAAAGCTCATGCTTTCGCTGGTCTTGCGCAAGCGCGCACACGTGAGCACGGAGCACAGAGAAGCAGTCAGAGCTACAGGCTACAGTGAGGCTAAAAACAGAGTTCATATGACGTTTGTCGAAACAACTTTTTATGTCGCGGCTGCAGCACACTTGGATCACTATGGATGAGCAGTATGGAGATACTTTGTGGATTCAATTTTGTGTTCTTGGACGTTAGTCTGGGGCGCCGTCTGTCATTAGGTGTGCTGGCCGCTCCCCCCGCCGAGCTCTGCAAGGGATGTGAGGACTCTAAAACTTCACCAGGGCCTCCATCCGCATATGGGTGAGTAGAGTAGGTGAGTAGTTGGAAGATCGAGCTGACCCACTTTTAACAGTCTTCTTAGCGACCAAACGCTCACAGATCCAGCCGCGGCAGGCAAATTAATATTACACTAAGCAAGGAGATATTGAAACAGTGTGCACCATATATATTTTGATCTATTTTATATTTCAGATTTATATTGTTTAGCATTAATTGGTGACAGAAAAGAACAAATTTCATTCTGCAGGGAAACGCGTGTCCTTACTGTTCATATGACAATAAACACTTTGAATCTTGAATCTATAAGTTTTATGAAGACCCTATGTGCGCTAAAAGCTGTGGCACAAGTTACGCACGAAATCTGGTGGAAGAAAAATAATAATAAGAAAAATATGTATGAGGAATAACAAGTGTGTTCCTGTGTGTGCTTTGCACATCAGGCACACAAATAAAATGAATCATGACTATCATTTATCATAATTTGTCCGCACATATCCCACATCTGCATGCACATATCAGATAGTTTACCGCACCCAAAAAATGCGTCAGGGCAGGTGTAATTGAGCTCAGCTGGAACCTCATCAAGGGACGCTCCACCCGCTACTCTATATAAAGGCGTTGCCACATCACACGTGTGAGATACCATGGCTGCTTTACAGCATATTCTTGCCGCTAACCAACAGCGTCGCCGTGTACACGTAAATGCATTTGTGCATCAGCACTACAGCTCACTCGACGTGCTGTCAGACCGGGCTGTCCAAATGAAGTATCAGAGGCCCCATGCTGAGATACAATGCCTCATTCACTTAGTGGCCTCTAGTTTCCCGGTGTGGCGCAGGGTGGTGCAGGGTGGCGAACCCCGCGCAGAGCTAGGAGAACTTCCTGGGAGAAGTTTGGCCGTCTGACACTGCTGCTCTCTTCTGCCATGGCGAATTGAGTAAACTCTCATTACGCCTTCGCGCGGTGCATTTAAGGGCGAGGAGAGGGACTCATTTGATTGGTGTGATGTGTGTAAAACCCACTCCACGCCTTCTCTCCTCCCTCTTTCCGACTTGCGCAGGTAGGAGGGACGGAGGTGGGAAAGAGGAGTAGCTGCGCCAGGCGCACGGTATACCAAACTTGCAAAATCCGCCTGGCCACACCCAGTTGGCGAAGTGCAGGTGCGCTGCACCCCCGCCTCGCCCAGTCTGCGAAACTAAAGCCCTATATGTTAAAACAAGGATTTTGAACTGGATCCTAAAGCTGACAGGAAGCCAGTGTAGGGAGGCCAGGACAGGAGTAATATGGCAGCTTTTGGGTGAATTGGTGAACAGCCTGGCAGAGGCATTCTGCACCAGTTGAAGGCGATCTACAGAAGAATTACAGTAATACAGACGTGAAGACACAAAGGCATGAATGATCATTTCCAGTTCAGCATGTGATACAACAGATCTCAGTTTTGCTAAGGTCAAGCAGCACTAGGATGGTACATTTACCAGTGTCAGAGGCCATCATGATGTCATTAGACACTAAGAACTGCTGTCTCAGTGGAATGCTTCTGACGGTAACCAGATTGAAATTTGTCAAGGATACAATGCTTATTTAGGGCAGGAACTAGTTGGTTAGCAACGACTTTTTCTTAAATCTTTGAAATAAAAGGCAATTTAGAAATGGGCCTAAAGTTGCTAAATAATGGAGGGTCCAGATTGGGCTTTTTGAGAAGCGGCTGGACAACCGCATGTTTAAAATAGGAGGGGAAGCAGCCAGACACCAGTGAGCAATTAATAATACAGAGCAGGGAAGAACCGATGGACCCAGAAACTTTTTTCAGTAGAGACGTGGGCAAGATGTCTAATGGGCTAGAGGAAATCTTCATACTGCTCACTAGCTTAATTAAATCTTGTAGGGAGATGGGCAAGAAATGATCCAGTATTGGCTGCCGAAAAGGAGGAGCAGGGGGAGGAGCAGAAGAGGGGGTAATACTTGCTCTAACACTAGCAAAATGACAGAAAATTGTTACAGTCATTAACAGAGAAGACAGGCACAGCAGGGGGCTGGGAACAGACAAGATTATTTATAGTGTCAAAAACAACTTTGGGATTCCGCTTATTAGAGGAAATGAGGTCAGCAAAATAAGAGGCCCGAGCAGCTTTAACCATTGAGTTATACTCCGATAAGAGTTCTTTAAAATAAATACGATGGACCTGAAGCTTTGTAGACTTCCACAGGCACTCGATACGGCGACATTTGCGTCTAAAACAACGAATGTCATCATTAATCCAGGGGGTAGAATTAACAGTAGCGACTGTATGGGATTTCAGAGCAATCTTGTCTAAAATAACAGAGCAATGCGAGTTAAAAGTGTGAACTAGAGAATTAGCGTCACTCTCATCACCAAAAAGCTGCCCTATGCTGTTGTTAAAAACAGAAGCCCCCGAAGCTACACATATTGGCCGCGTTTCCCAGTTAAGAGCGATCTTAAGACTTGAGAGCACAGTTAAGAACGTCTTAGCTAAGAAGGGTCGCTAAGATAAGAGTGTTTCCCAGATGCGTTCTTAATGCCCTTCTTAGGATCACTCTTAAGATCACTCTTTAAGAAGGTCTTAACAGGAGCTGTCCACTACCGCGGTGCTGAAACTAAATCAATCGATGTCAGGCACATCGATCACCCACCACTTAATCAGCGCATAAGTCACACACAGCGCTGCTACCTAACGCACGAATTCCCTGCTGCTCATGTGTATGTGTGTTCTAATAATTCTAATGAAAAACTAAGACGATAAATATTTGTTAATGACCTATTTTCATGACGAAAACAAGACTACATCTAAATAAGAAGTAGTCTTGGTAAGAGAATCATGAGGAGATGTATTATATTCATACAAAAATATGAAAGACGGATGAAAGGGAATTGTTATTGTATTATACGGATTACTGTTAATTTATTATGTTGATCTGTTCTGTACGACATCTATTGCACATCTGTCCGTTCTGGAGGAGGGATCCCTCCTCAGTTGCTCTTCCTGAGGTTTCTACTGTTTTTTTCCCTGTTAAAGGGGTTTTTTGGGGGAGTTTTTCCTTATCCGCTGCGAGGGTCATAAGGACAGAGGGATGTCGTATGCTGTAAAGCCCTGTGAGGCAAATTGTGATTTGTGATATTGGGCTTTATAAATAAAATTGAATTGACTGAAAGGACAAATTAACTTAAAGACCTGCATTGTATCCTGATCACATTGTATCCTACTTGCATTCATCAGCATTGTGTCTGTGCTAATGATCATCTTAATGTGACCAGTTCACGGAAGGACAAAATTGACAGATTTATGGACTATATTAATCTACACTGAGAATCAGACAAAATGCTAGGCATAAACTGGCAACGCCTTTATATAGAGTAGCAGGTGGAGCGTCCCTTGATGAGGTTCCAGCTGAGCTCAATTACACCTGTCAGTTGCCTGATATCTGAATGTCGCAGGTTTGGAGGGTGGATGTGTTTCTGTTGTGCCCTGGCAATTTTTTTAGTGCAGTAAACTATCTGATATGTGCATGCAGATGTGGGATATGTGCGGACAAATTATGATAAATGATAGTCATGATGATTCATTTTATTTGTGTGCCTGATGTGCAAAGCACACACAGGAACACACTTGTTATTCCTCATACTTATTTTTCTTCTTCTTATTATTTTTCTTCCGCCAGATTTCGTGCGTAACTTGTGCCACAGCTTTTAGCGCACATAGGGTCTTCATAAAACTTATAGATTCAAGATTCAAAGTGTTTATTGTCATATGAACAGTAAGGACACGCGTTTCCCTGCAGAATGAAATTCGTTCTTTTCTGTCACCAATTAATGCTAAACAATATAAATCTGAAGTATGAAATAGATCACAATATATACAGTGCGCACTGTTTTAACATCTCCTTAGTGTAATATTAATTTGCCTGACGCAGCTGGATCTGTGAGCGTTTGGTTGCTAAGAAGACTGTTAAAAGTGGGTCAGCTCGATCTTACAAGTCCTTCTTAGTGAAAGATCTTCTTAAGCTAAGAGCGATCTGGGAAACGCGGCAAATTATCATGTCAACATACAGGGAAAATGTGTCCAGAGTTTATGACATTTACCAGGAGAGCTAGAGCCATTTGACTAAAGCTGACATTATTACTGCTGTAGCATGATGTTATTAGGCCAAATACTACATTTCTAACAGTGTCTGAACTGATTTATTGACACAGCATGCTTATAGGCTGCTGTAACATTAGGTTTACAGAGGAAATAACGGGATGTGACTTAATCATGTGAAAATATTGTTAGTGAAACAGAAACAAGCGTTAGTTAGGGGACAAGAGCCAAGAGTCACAAAGACTCACGTATGTTAAAAGTAAAACCGGTGTATTTACTTTATGTGTCCGGGGTCCTTCGCCAGTGGAACGAGTAACGTGACCACTAACTTGTCCCCAAACGAACCCATGTTTCTGTTAGGCCTATGTTTTTCACTAACGTTCTTTATGTATTATGAAGAATGTCAGAGTGACCAGTTAGTGGCAGAGTTGGGCCCGGATGTCACAAATAGCGCATTTCGACTGACACAGAACCAGCACGGTGCCAGTTCCCAAACCTAATTAAGCAGGCTACTTACAACGGCATGAAAGACAATAATAACAACACTACAGTTTAAAAGGAGATCTCGCCAACTTTACACAAGTTTACGTTGGTCACCGATCAATGCGGGTATCTAAGAGGAAGTGACAATGGTGGCTCATGGGAATCCAAAATGTGGAAGTGACAATGGTGGCTCATGGGAATCCAAAATGTTATTGCAAGGGAATGCAAAACTATAGCGAGAGAATGCAAACAATTGCGAGGGGACGCAAAACTATTGCGAGGGGACACAAAAGTCAGTACAAAAAAATCTCCTGACTTGACCTTTAAGGGGCTCCGTAATAACAGAATAACAAAACTCGCTATAATTTCAAAAATAGGAGAAAATAATTAGTAACAGTAATTAGATTATAGTTAGAAGCCCAGGTTATGTTACCATTGCCCGTCCTCTCCGCTCCTCTCACCCACACTTAAGCACCCTTTCTGGGATACACAGTGTCGGCCAGACCGCGGGGGTCAGGCGGGGCAGGCCGACACTGTGTATCCCAGAACAGGTGTTTAAGTGTGCATTACAGCAACATCTGATGTGATGTAGCAATGTCATGTCTGCTGCATAACACTGTGTAAATAATCGCTGCTAAGACCCTGTGCAATTTACATACTCTGTGAAATATCCCATATCTTTATTATACTGTGTATATATTGTAAATAGCCTTGTGTCAACAGTAATTCAATTTAGTGCCTTATTTTTTAATATATTTTTTTTTTTATATGTACATATATATAAACATATACTGTATAAACATATCTTATATTTTTTAATCTTTAATTTTCTTTAATTCAAGTAACATTGTCACCCTCCTTTTTCTGTCTGTGACATGTTAATTCCCCAAGTGTGGGATAATAAAGTTTTATCTTATTTTATCTTATCTTAGCTTACTAGATAACACGTTATGATTATAACTATTTAATAAGAAAGTAGTGTTTGGGTGCAGCAAAAAATTAAGATAAACTTCAGGTAACTGCAGCCTCCGCTCGGTAAATTTAACGGTCCTAAAACTGCGGCCCTGAAACTGCACCCCCCAGTATTGCAGCCTCTGCTCGTAGGTTACACTGTGACGAAAATTAAACGGTCCTAAAACTGCGGTCCTGAAACTGCGGCCTCCAGTACTGCACCTTTACCTTACTTGGGCAGGGACAACTGATTTAATATGAATATCTTGCTAAACATTTACCTGCACTGATTAAATGTAGGTTAAAAAGGAATGAAATGTAGGCTAACACTAGTGTGTAGCTAGCTTATTTCACTATGGACATTAAGCTAACAGGTTCATTTCTACCACTCACAGACTATAGGCTACCCACCTTTCTTGGAGAAAAACTGGGTCACATATTGACACCCTTTCTTTTGCATCTCCTCTCTCTCCTTTCTCTTTTTACTTTTTTGAAAACTGGATTTTCTTTTAGTAGCTATTAGGTAGCATGATGATGACTGTAGCGTTGTAGCGCAACTGCTGACTGCTACTAGGCACCATCACCATTTCATGCAGATACAGGGGAGCAATAAATGTGATGAGCAAACTTACAATTAGTTTTTGAGATACCTTGTTGAATTCGGCAGGCAGAAATTTGAACTATGTCTCATCATACTTGATGAAAGGCCAGAAGGTCACCAAAAGCACTGGAAATGAACCTCTGCAGACAACAAACAGCCAAATTACATTTTGCAGCATATCTTTCCAGTAGTTGTAAAGACATGGAATCATAACTGAGTGGTCTGAAAGGTTGCACTGTCACACAGAAGAAGTCTGTACACATACAGTATGCCTTTACACATGTTTGGAAGGCACTTTGTACAGACTGGTTTGTTCAAAGCATTCTAAACCCCTGACATCGCTATCCTTAAGCTCCACTTCTAGTAGGACCATGGATTTGTGTATTGGCTGTTTCAGTTTTTCCGCACTGTAAATTCCAATTTGATAGACTTAGAGTGGCATGCAAAAGTTTGGGCACCCCTGGTCAAAATTTCGTTTACTGTGAATAGTTAAGTAAGTAGAAGATGAACTGATTTCCAAAAGGCATATAGTGAAAGATGACACATTTCTCCAATATTTTAAGCAAGATTACTTTTTGATTTCAATCTTTTACAGTTCCAAAATAACAAAAAAGGAAAAGGGCCTCAAGCAAATGTTTAGTCAGCCTGCATGATATGTAGTAGTGCCCCCTTTGGCAGGTATCACAGCTTCTGAACACTTTTTGTAACCAGCTAAGAGTCATTCAGTTCTTGTTTGGAGGATTTTCACCCATTCTTCCTGCTAAAGGCTTCTAGCTCTGTGAGATTCTTGGGCTGTATTGCATGCACTGCTCTTTTGAGGTCTATCCACAGATGTTTAATGATGTTTAGGTCGGGGGACTGTGAGGGCCATGGCAAAACCTTCATCTTGCTCCTCTTGAGGTAGTACATTGTGGATTTTGAGGTGTGCTTAGGATCATTGTCCTGTTGTAGAAGGCACCCTCTCTTCATCTTCAACTTTTTTACAGATGGTGTGATGTTTGCTTTCAGAATTTGCTGGAATTTAACTGAATCTATTCTTCCCTCTACCTGTGAAATGTTCCCGTGCCACTGGCTGCAACACATGCCGAAAGCATGATTGATACACCCCCTCTGTTTAACAGTTGGACAGGTGTTCTTTTCACGAAATTCTGCACCCTTTTTTCTCCGAACATTCCTTTGCTCATTGTGTCCAAAAAGTCCCTCTTTGTCAGGCCACAGGACTTGCTCCCAAAAAGCATCAGGCTTGTTTATATGTTCCTTTGCAACCTACTGTCGCAGAATTTTGTGGTGAGGACACAGGAAAGGTTTTCTTCTGATGACCCTTCCATGAAGGTCATATTTATACAGGTGTCGCAGCACAGTAGAACAGTGCACCACCACTTCAGAGTCTGCTAAATCTTCCTGCAGGTCTTTTGCAGTCAGACAGGGGTTTTGATTTGCCTTTCTAGCAATCCTACAAGCAGCTCTCTCAGAAAGTTTTCTTGGATTTCCACACCTCAACTCATTATTTGTTAAATGTGTTCATTTATGATTGTTTTTTCTTTTCTTTCCACTTCTCTTACACTACATTCACAAACACAAACACAGACACATGCACACAACGTCATAATCATTAACACATCCACCAAACTTTCATCCTAGAAACCTTGTGTTGTTATTGTTACTATTATCATTACTTGTTGATTGTTCTGATTTTGTTTTCTTTTCTCTCTTACACTTCATGCACACACAGACATACATACTTAAATCACGGAATGTCATGGACCAGTTTTTCTGTTGCTACAGCACTGCCTCCTGTCTTCCTGGGTTGCTCTCTCCAATGGTTGGCTCCGGTACCAACCTGCTATCGATGCAATCCCCCACCCCTACCCCCCAACCTCTGTCTCAATCTCTGTCTCTCTGTCTTGCTCTCTCTCACATACACTCTCTCTCTTTGACACACAAAAAACACACACCCATTTTTTCCCCTTCCCCTGGGATCCTTCTGCCTTCACACATTACAAGGATGAAAAAATGTGTGATAGATATATATGTTAGACATGTCTGTGTGGATTATATGTATTTTTAAAACATTAAAGCTCACTCACTTCCTGAAAATATTCATTCAAAGACACACGCACATGCACACACCCACGCACACCCACCCACCCACACACACACACACACACACACACACACACACACACACACACACACACACACACACACACACACACACACACACACACACNCCCACACACACACACACACACACACACACACACACACACACACACACACACACACACACACACACATATCCACCTGTTCATACAGCTTTGGTTTTGCTTGTATTTTTTTGTAATTTTTATTGTATGTCTCTTTCTTACTTTATGTAATCTTGTTTATGTCTCTGCACCTGTTTTCACTTGCTCTGTTATCACCGCATTACACAATAAAGTTAAAGAGGAAAAAAAAAAGACCTGCCATTTCTTAACTACATTATGAACTGAGGAAAAAGCTACCTGAAAACACGTTGCTATCTCCTTACAGCCTTCTCCTGCTTTGTGGGCATCAGTTATTTTAGTTTACAGAGTGCTAGGCAGCTGTTTAGAGGAGCCCATGGCCGCTTTGGAATTTGCATCACCTGGCCTTTCCTAATGATGATTATGAACAAGCCATAGCCCTAACAAGCTAAATAAGATGTCTGAGGGCTCAAATGTCTTGGGGTGCCCAAACTTTTGCATGGTGCCCCTTTCCCTTTTCACTCTAAAATTGTACAAAACAAAAATAATACACTAATCTTGCTTAAAATGTTGAAAAGCATGTTTCATCTTTATTGGAGATACGTTTATCGTCTACTGACTTAACTATTCACAGTAAACAAAATTTTGACCAGGGGTGCCCAAACTTTTGCATGCCTCTGTATTCATAATATATCTAAAGCATTCGTCAACAAAGAAACAAAGGAGTCTCTTTGTGTAATGTAAAAATATTATAGGATTGGTATGGCAGACGGCATATACTCATATACTTTGTCTTATACCTTGTATTATCTCTTCTGTATTCTGATGCACTGTCTCAGAGCTAGATCAAATAAATAATTCATAATTAATATTATCTGAAGCCTAATTTTTATACAGGTAATATTCATACTGGTTTAAATAAACAATTTGATTTCAGTGATGTAAGTAAATTATAGCTATCAATAGGCTACTAATGTTTACAGTCATTAATTTAGTACCAGTAAATATAGCCTACACTTTCAAACCCTGCATAACAAACTGCATCATCACTTGGAAAAACCTAATACACACACAGCAACGCTGGCAGCAAACACACGTTACAGAATCAGAGTCCGTGAGGCAGGTAAGAAATCCAGCTCCGCCCCACTTACATGATGCATATTGCCGTGTCCCATATATTTCAGCACTCAGCCGCTGTTGCTTTGGGGAGAAGCCAGTCAGATGCACAAGAGCTTTGGCATAGCACTTGCAAAAGAATATCATGGCATAGTAGCACAGTAAGATAAACTGCTGGATGTTTTATTGGTTATACATTCTTAAGCATATATTTCACATTAGTGAACATATTTTAACCAAATATGTCCAACCCTGATGGTCATCTTTTGTACTAATGATCCAGATAAGAAACTTTCATGTCCACTTAAGCCTGGGAAGTGCTCCGATTTCCAGAACCTGACTTTCACTTGCTGAACACGTGGATGCCTGAAATTACTCCTGTAACTTGGCAACTAGAACTCTAAAGAACATGCAGCTTGCTTCAAAGATTCAAAATCATTCCAGTAGATATTATCATGACTCAGACATGTTGTGTGTTAATGATTTCATCCATCATACACACTAACTGTGAATACAAACATTTACAACACACAATTTTTCTCTTTTATTGTGCGTTGTATAATTCAGTGATGAGAAATAATACAAGACTTTAACATTTTATTTCCAATCAGTATCCCGTCTGGACTTAAGACAATTAAGAGCATTCCATAAAGTGGCTTAGTAATCCTGAATGACAGACAAAGGGGAATCTATCAGACCTGATTCCTTCAGCATATTGAATAGCAGGCTAACTGAATGTGCACTAATCTAATCATTTCAACAAAAACCTAAGCTTTCAGTTGATCTTTCTGTGTTGCTGATTTAAAAGCTGTCCACCAGGGAAATACTATATTAGATGTGTGTTATTTTCTCCTGAAACAGTTCCTTACAACAGTGTTTGTACCTGCTGAGTTCAAATGAGTTTCTGACTCTGTGTGAAGCAATGTCTCATGCCTACATGTTGGAATTAAGAAAAAAAAGACAGGAAAAGAAAGTCTCAATTGGTGTTTTGTACTCACTCATCAATGCCCTCAACTAGCCTGAAGTTGAGGTTGTTGATGGACTGTTGTGGTCTGCCAGCATTATCTATGAACACCAGTCTGGAGGGATCCTCCTTCCTTACCTGAAAACACACACATACACAGGTTACACTTTCTCTCTTACACGCTCTCTGGCAAATAAGATGGAAGAGTTGCTGCTGCTCACTCATAAAAACTTGGACTTAAGCACATCTGCCGCCCTGTGTTTCACCGCAACCTGGCTCAGTGAACACATCTCGGACAGTGCATTACGGCTGCCGGGATTCCAACTTTTCCGAGCGGACCGCATCACGGAAAATGAAGGGAGGCGGAACGTGCTTCTACATAAGCAAAGGTTGGTGTACAGATGTCACAGTGTTAAAGAAGTCATGCAGCCCTCACTTAGAGACTCTTTGTAAATTGTAAAGCATTTTATTCACCACTTTGGGGCTCTCTGATCACTGTCATCGTCTCATCCCGACCTACAGGCAGAAATGAAAAACTTATAAGCCTGTAGTAAGGACTGTAACGAAGTGGACTGAGGAGTCAAAGTGTTTCTGAAGCTGCAGCCACAGACCTAAATGAACTGAATGACACTGTGACATCAGTTTTTGTGAGGATATGTGTGTGCAGACCAAGACCTTCTGTACATATAGCAACAACAATCCCTGGATCACACCCAAACTCAGGTGGCTGCGCCAGGCCAAGGAGGAGGCCTACAGGAGCAAGTAATGGGCCCTGTACAAGCAGGCCAGAAACAAGCTGACAAAAGAGATCAGGGTAGCCAAGCTAGAAAACAACTTCTCAGTCAACGACCCCGCATCAGTTTGGAGAGGCCTGCAGGACATTACCAACTACAGGAGACCATCCCCCCACCCTGTGGAAAACCTCCCACGAGTGGACAACCTGAACAGCTTCTACTGCAGGTTTGAAAAGGCCCTTTTCACACGTTCCAACCACACAAAGGGATTACCTGCACCCCCAGCTCCACCCTCCCCCATCTCCTCTAACCCCCCACCTGCACTAAAGGTCTGTGAAGAGGATGTGTGTCGGCTCTTCCAGAGACAGAAGACCAGGAAGGCTCGGGGACCTGACGGTGTGTCTCCCTCCTGCCTGCGAGTCTGCTCTGACCAGCTGGCCCCTATTTTTACTAGGATCTTCAACCGATCGCTGGAGCTGTGTGAAGTACCCTCCTACTTCAAATGCTCCACCATCATCCCGGTCCCCAAGAAGCCCTCCATCACAGGATTGAATGACTACAGACCTGTCATCCTGACATATGTGCTCATGAAATCCTTTGAAAGACTGGTGTTGCGCCACCTGAAGGGCATCACAGGCCCTCTGCAGTTTGCCTACCGGGCAAACAGGTTGGTGGATGATGCAGTCAACATGGGACTGCACTACATCAACAGGTTGGTGGATGATGCAGTCAACATGGGACTGCACTACATCCTGTACCACCTTGACTCCCCAGGGACTTTCGCAAGGATCCTGTTTGTGGACTTCAGCTCGGCTTTCAACACCGTCATCCCAGAAATTCTCCACGAGACGCTCATCCAGCTCACGGTGCCTGCCTCCACCTGTTAGTGGATTACCAGCTTCTTGACAGGAGGCAGTGAGTGAGGCTGGGGAGCATCACATCCAGCTCCTGGTCCATCAGCACTGGCGCCCCCCAGGGGTGTGTCTTCTCCCCACTGCTCTTCTCCCTGTACACCGATGACTGCACCTCAGGGGACCCTTCTGTGAGACTCCTGCGGACGACACCACAGTCATCGGTCTAATCCGGCACTGTGATGAGTCTGCATACAGACAGGAGGTGGAGCAGCTGGTCCTCTGGTGTGGTCAGAACCACCTGGAGCTGAACCCGCTCAAGACTGTGGAAATGACAGTGGACTTAAGGAGCAGCTCCCCAACACTGCCCCGCCTCACCATCCACAACAGCACAGTGTCTACTGTGGACACCTTCAGGTTTCTCAGTACCACAATCTCTAGGGACCTGAAGTGGACTCCCCACATAGACACTGTCGGGAAAAAGGCCCAGCAGAAGCTATACTTCCTGCGACAGCTCAGGAAGCTCAACCTACCTCAGCAACTGCTGATCATGTTCTACACGGCCATAATCCAGTCTGTTCTCTACACATCCATCACCGTCTGGTTTGGATCTGCCACCAAATTGGACAGGAATAGACTGAAACGGACAATCAGGTGTGCAGAGAGGATTATTGGGACTGATCTTCCCTCCATCGAGGACCTGTACCGGTCAAGGGTCAGGAAATGGGCAGAAAACATCCCTGTAGACCCCTCACACCCTGGACACAATCTGTTTAAACTCCTCCCCTCTGGTAGGCGCTACAGAACACTGTTCACCAAAACCACCCATCACAAAGACAGTTTCTTCCCCTAGCCTGTCGCTCTGATGAACTCCTAAACGGTCACAGAGTGGCAGGACAAACAACACTTGCATCCTTGTTCATTGTATATATTGAAAAAAAAAAAAAAAAAAAAAGTTCTATTCTTTAATATTTGATATATAGTTGTATATTTTTTGTATATTGTATATTCTATATATTCCACTTCTTGCCTTGGTTTGTGTACTTATGTCATTTCTGGTACTTTGAGAGCTACTGTAGTCTACCAGAGTCAAATTCCTTGTATGTACACACGTACTTGGCAAATAAAGCTGATTCTGATTCTGATTTAGAAGAATACGTATGTTTGATTTCGCATAGTCTGAGTGAAGAACACTTTAAGTGCTATTACTGACCATGATTTATTTTTGAAAAGCATATTTGGCAAAAGGAAGGAGGCAGAAGGGTTGGTGTCAGCCAAACAGTAATTGGTGTCAGCTTGTTCCATATCCAAGTTGTACAATGACAATAAATGGAATTATCCTGACATCACGCTAACAACAAAAATCACTTCTGGTTAGACAACTGGCAATTGATTTTAATTGCAGTTTTATGTAAAATCGGCAAACTTGTTTATTTCTGTTGCTATTTTAGGCTGTGACTTTAACGCTTAAAGATATTTAATTAAACACAGTGTTCCGACTTATCTGACGTTTCTGCTGTGCTTATTTTCTGTTGCTTTGCTCGCATATTTGATAAAACAAATCTAGAAGCTGAATATTGTACTGTCACCGACAGGGGGCCACAGCAGACATATGTTAGCCACCTAAAAAAATAATATCAGTTTAAGTGTATGCTATATTTGGAATATACTCACCCCTTTACCTCAGACACTAACAAACTGAGGCAGTGGTAGACCAGTGTCTCCCATGTTCTGCAAAGCAAAATGTCTGTTTTTGTCAGTGGAGTCTGGTGGCTTCAGCTTCATCTCCCCATCTAAAAGGGTTGTCTGACGGTATAGTCAAGCATTGAAAATATTCTAAACATAAGGTAGATTTAAACTGATATTGACTTTTTTTTAGGTGGACCTATTTTTAAGATGGCTAAAATCTCACCAATTGAAGCAGCGTTTGCTCAGCTCAGTTTGATTTCTTGTACATGAAAAGGGAGTTTTCTACCTAGAGGTTATTGTAAACAAACATAATAATTTGGTCTGCAGAATAAGGAAGTAAAGAGCCAGAAACAGACACAACTCGCCTCAGTAAGAGTGGCTTGTTCTGAAATGTGTTTTCTGCAAGCAGGCCACAGCGGCCAATGCAAGGATAGCTACACTAAATAGATAACTAAGTAGCCTAAATAATGAACATAATTCATAACGTGTTATACACTCTTAAGAGATGAAACAAAAAAAAATTATTTCCTGTAGAAAATGCATGTGAACGCTGACAGCTGAAATTAATCAAAAATCATTGCCAAAAATGCAGAAATATGAAAAGAATTTCCTAAAAAATATCTGGAAGCTCAAATGCATTGACTGCATAGCTGAAGATGTGGAAAATAAAATGTAAAACTGGCAGAGTTGAAAACTGAACTACGGTACCTAAAGATAGTAAGAGCACAATGTAAGAATACATTGTTTGAAAAGCTGGAGGCCAAACTGTAACACTGTTGAAGGCGGAAGTTTAAATGAACTGAAGGGCTAAAAGAAGAAATACTTTGTGCTATCAACAAAAAAATGTAGAAAAAAGTTGAATACAAGCATGAATGTCCTTAAAGAGCATAACATTTTGACATTTTAATTGTTTCAGTAGCTGAAAGTATGCAGTAGTAGTCAATTTTACAAAAATCTACAGGAGAAGTATAATTATTTTGTGACCTGTTTAACGCTTAAATGAAGTTTGTAGAACAAAGTATTGAGAATGTTAGCATATACAAGTGAAGTTGACTAGATTTGACAATTTTAACAATTCACTGCTGATTACTGAAAAACTACATCTTACTATCAGTGGGCTTTTATTATCAAAATTTGTCCGGGCTCCATAGTTAACTAATGTTCTCATCTGGGGGCTTTTATTTTGAAAATCCAGCCCTGTCTGGGGGTTTTTATTTACCAGCAGGGGTGTTTCTTTTGAAAATTCAGCCTTGTCCAGGGCCACCCAGTACATTCCAGTTAGCATCTGGGGGCCAACACCAACAACACCAGAGCCACCACTGTGAGCTTCAGTTACCTTGTTGGTGCATTAAAGAAACTAAGAGCTGAGAGACTTCCCTAGCAAAGCTGGAACTGCCAAAGCTGGAAGATAAGAGTAATCGTCTAAAAGTGCTGAAAGAAGAAACACTTTGTATTTATCTCTGCCATTATAAGAAATTATGAAATAGGCACCATACTGGGTAACACTTTATATTAAGGTACTGTAAAAAGCGTTAATTAATGCTTAATAAGCACAAATTAACAGTTAATGAGTACTAGATGTATGAGATGCTTATTAATATTAATAAGACTATTAAGATTCAAGATTCAAGATTCATTTATTTAGTCCCGAAGGAAATTTGTGTTGGACATACACAGGCTGCTACCTAGGACATAACACATAACATAAACAAGAAACACAAGAATTAGTGTTTATTACAGCTTAAGTTGACAGTTATTATGGCTTATAGGAGCATTATAAGCACTTAATAGAAACTTTGGTAGCAGTTTATAAACCTATACTAAATATTAATAAGGTGTCTATTTATATTAATTATAATTTATAAGGGTTAATTATAGAATAATAGCCACATTTATTACTGGTTTTTAAGACACTATAAGACCCTATCAGATGAAATTAATAAGGTGTTTATTAACATTAATAAGACCTTTATTAACATTAATAAGACCTAATGAGTGTTAATAATAATATACAACACATTTATTATTGTCTAATGAGATATTATTGGGTACTAGGACATCCTTAAGAGTTTATAGGCAATTCAGCAATATTAACAAGATGTTTATTAATATTAATGAGACTATAAGAAGTTAATATAAATGCCATATTATGGTTAATAAATGCTTAATTATGCACTTCATTCATTCATTCATCTTCTAACCGCTTCATCCTCTTGAGGGTCGCGGGGGGGCTGGAGCCTATCCCAGCTGACATCGGGCGAGAGGCAGGGTACACCCTGGACAGGTCGCCAGACTATCACAGGGCTGACACATAGAGACAGACAACCATTCA
>NC_065511.1:2802206-2808641 GCF_006386435.1 Epinephelus moara
CAAGAGGGTAGTTTAGTGTGTTTCTTCCATCCAAGAGGGCAGTTTAGTGTGTTTTTTCCATCCAAGAGGGCAGTTTAGTGTGTTTCTTCCATCCATCCAAGAGGGTAGTTTAGTGTGTTTCTTCCATCCAAGAGGGCAGTTTAGTGTGTTTCTTCCACCCAAGAGGGCAGTTTAGTGTGTTTCTTCCATCCAAGAGGGCAGTTTAGTGTGTTTCTTCCACACAAGAGGGCAGTTTAGTGTGTTTCTTCCATCCAAGAGGGCAGTTTAGTGTGTTTTTTGGCTCCAAAGAGGGCACTTTAGCGCGAGTTTGGGGTCCCAGGAGGGCATTTTGGCTGCCAAGAGGGCACTTTAGCGCCCGTTTTGACATCCAAGAGGGCACTTTAGCGTGTGTTTTGGCTCCCAAGAGGGCACTTTGGCTGCCAAGAGGACACTTTAGCGTGCATTTTGGCTCCCAGGAGGGCACTTTAGCTTGTGTTTTGGCTCCCAAGAGGGCTCTTTAGCACGCATTTTGGCTCCCAAGAGGGCACTTTAGCACGCGTTTTGGCTCCCAAGAGGGCACTTTAGCGCACGTTTTGGCTCCCAAGAGGCCACGAGGGGGGGCGACCGGATCCTCAGGATCAGGATTCTTGATCTGGATTCTTGATCCGTGTTGAAATTCCCAGTTTTCAGATCAGATCAGGATTTAATCCAATCCGGCCGGAATAATCCTATCAGATCACTTTGAAATACTGGGCCCAGGTGTGAGGTTAACCAAAGGGGGACGAGAAGTTGCCATATTCTTCCCTTTAGCCTCCTCACTGTGACACTGAGCTGTTGGCTGCACAGCTGTGAAATGAGTGTCTTGCAGCTGCTGGATGACACTTCCTAGCTGCTGTATTTGCTGACGAAGCTGCACAGTCTCAAGAGTATTGTGGTGTCTAAGCTTTTCTAGCTTGTGTTCACTACGGCTTGAGTTGACACATAAATCCTCCTTCCGCAACCATAAGTCCTGCAAGGACTCCAGGAGTGTGTTCTGCTCGAGCTTCAGACTTTTGTTCTCCCTTTGTAACACTTCGGTTCTCCCGTCCCAGGTGTCCCATATGTCCCATTGTGGTGGGCTTTGGCTTATTGGGGATGATCTGCAACTGTGACTTCTACCGCTCTCATAATCCTCTTCTTCCCTTTGTTGGTACGAGAACTCTGTCTCCTCGATTTTAAACCAGTGAGGTCAGTGAGTGTAAACTGCATCCGTGGTCGCACTGTGGGCTTGTATGGATGATGTGATATTATTGACAACAGTGGGCTTGGATCCTGTTCGAAGGACCACACTACTCCTGAGACATTTGACATTATAGAGCAGTATTGTTTTCTCACTACAATTTGAGATATTGATATAAATACTTTTAAAATTTACATGTAAAATTAGACATGGCCCTTTTTTCCAACAAGGAGTGATTTTGGTGCAGAACAAATGCTTGCAATCAATTCAGAATCCTGAAAAACCCTACAGTAGTTTGCAAGCTAATTAAGGCAAAGGTAAACATTTTAAATTTTTCACAGAGAAGGTTCCAGGTACCCCACCTTCAGCAGCTGTCATGGATTTTCCCACAGGACTTGAATTTATATCTTTTTATATGTGTTATTAGATACCGTTACAAACACATTGGTGAAGAAATTTTTTGGTAAGGAATTCATTCCCAGATTGGCCAAATATCTGATAATATTCCCTGACTAAAAAGATTATAACAAAATGACACCATATTAATGACTTTAAATGCAGGAAAAATATACTTGGAACTTAATTGCTTAAGGTACGTTGATTTTAAATAAAGAAATATTACAGTTACCATTTACAAAAGATAAAAAAAACTGGTACTGTATGAGAATGAAATATTGTGTTTCGTAAACACACCTCTGTAAATTGTAACAATCCAAACTGCACTACAATTGGTGCAAAATTCTTTAAGTTTGAATGATTTTTAGCAGCTGGGCTGTTTGTATGACTGCTGCAGTCACACAGAAGATTCAACCATGAGGTAATGAAGTGAACAAAATGCTGTCTGGTAACAACTGGTAACGTGTTTTATTCTGTTGAAAAGTAGAAGTAAATAAAGGTGTCCAACATGTCTCTTGTTTTAGGTGAACTTTTGCAAAGTAGTTATTTACTCGAGCTCAGTTTCCACTACTCTAACACACTCACACTGATCCAGTCTTGCCGAGTGCTGCTGTGTGCCAGTGTGTGCGGACACCGACCAAACCATTGTGAGGCAGATGAGGGGGAGGATGCAATCTTTTTAAACGTATAAATGCATCGTGTTGCGTATATAATTGGCACAAGTGCTTTCAGTTTTTATTACTATATAGTTTAAAATTGTATATGTAACTCTTGGTACCCGGAAAAGGGGGAAATTTCTGAATTGGGATTCAATATCAGCAGCTGAGATCTAAGACTGTATCTAGGGTTCTCTATAAAAAATAATAAACTTGATCTGAGTACAGGGTTTCTTGATCCACTGTGTTTTCTAGGCTGTCAAGGAGATTGGCAGTAGCAGACTCTAGAAGGAGTAGTAAGACCTCCAGCCCACAAACACACATGCAACCAATGTTTATGAAAGGTAGAAAATTATTATTTCAAAAGGTTCATTTCAGTTTTGTCCACAGTGCACATGTCCCATAATGAATGTATTCTTAAAAGTAAAATACCTCCCTCAACCGAAAATGAGACCCAAATAAACAAATAAAAGTTAACTTCCAACAAAAGACTGTAAGGGTCCATTAAACATTCAGAAATGTCCATACAAAGAAAATAACGTTATGTCCTCTGAAATGTCTGTATTAGAAGTATTTGTCTTTAAAGATTGTTTTTTCCAGTTGTATTCCTTTAATGTGAAAAGTTCCCTTAACCTCACAAGGTACCCCTTAAAGTTGTCTCACGTTAGTTTTTGTTCCTTTGAAAATGGTATTGTGTTGATTTTGGCAATAAAACAAAAAAACACTGAGATCTCAGACAAAAAGTACAAATAAAATACATTTCCTCAGTTTAATTCCATATGACGTGCTTCCTACTGCCCCTCAAAACGGCTGTGTCACTCAGATGACACAGCGTTCACGGTACAATGCTCAGTTCACACCTAAAAAAAACAGCCTGCACACAAGTGTGCAGAGCAGTTGATAAACAGTCCCAAAGTCTCTTTATATAATATACTAAAGCTCAATTAACAAAGTATGCATTATCATAATAAACATTTATAACTAACCTGTCTCCAAAGTTTTAAATACTGTTTTTCAAGGTATTTAAAAAATAACCCAATTACACAATAACCTTCACATTTCACACACTGCATTCACTTTTTACAGTGTACACATATTAACTTAACACATTACTACTACACAATTACCTTTCTTTTCTTTTCTTTTCTTTTCTTTTCTTTTTAGGTAAAACTAGTCAGTAGCAATCTATAACAAAATTATATGCTTAGATAAAATCATAAACATAAACCACTGCACACTGAACTGAATTAATGTGATTTTATTGAGAGCAAACAATGCATTTCACCTGTGGCTTCTTCAGGTTCGCTCAACAGAATCACATGAGAACTCACAGGTGTGCTATATATACATGGGTCACGTGACTAATTATCACAGCTATTTCACTTTTCTTTTTTTTTTCAATAATTTTTCTGTCACATTCTTCAAAAACATTTTTCAAAAGATAATTTACAATTTATCCAAAAAGCAAAATAAATTTGCACAAATTACATAGATCAAAAAACAAACAAGATTCATAACGAGTACAAGAGTTAAGAGAATAATATGTGCTTTAACCTCATTCCATTATGTAGATGACTGAGATGAAGATTTTATAAAGAAAAATAGACTGCAGGTCCAACTTCTGTCCCTTTTCACTGTTAGATGGAAAGGGGGAGTGACAGGGAAGTGACAAGGGACCTAGAGGCTCATCTCTCCCTATGGATCCAAATTACCTGTGGAGGAAGATAGAAGTTATCACAGAAAAGGACTCAAATCCTGTGTTTCATTAAGTCCATGTGGCTTAAGTGTATTCAATTCATTGATCCAAAATGCTTCCCTTCTTAAAAGTTGGTTGATCAGATTACCCTCTCTTGGATTGGATTGTACTTTTTCAATGCCAACAAATTTAAGGGAAGTAACTGGCCCATGGTTTTTCTCTTTGAAGTGTCTAGCAATGGCATAACCTATGTTATCCGTGTCAGTTCTAACAACTTCCACCAGGAGGAGGGTTAATGCAGCCTGTATGCAGTGTGCCCTTGTGTCAATGGCTTTAGCGTCAGCAGGTATCAGTTTCCCCTCACGCTGTCACAGCTAATGACCTTTGTGTGTTTGTCTGTTGGTGCAGGTAAATGACCGTCTAGACAGGTGCTGCTGTGGTTTCACACCTGATCCAACAGAACTCTGCGTGGAGAACCTGCTGCACGCTAAGTGTGGCAACACCAATGAACTACTGCTGGTTCACATCCTGGTATGTATTATTTCAGCTTCACACGCAGTTAAATTTAATTTTCTTTGTGCAATTTTTAAAATGCTTTTTTTTTCCTGAAACATGCACAAAATTCTGTCCAAATGCCAACGGCAAATATGTGGGCATCAGTGAGTCCGAAAAGAGCTCTATGTCAGGTGTATTTGTGGTGTGTCTTACCATGTAGTTTTTGCACCATTTGCTGTTTAAGTCAAGCGACAACCTCCAGGGCTGATGAGTGAGGCCAATGCAGAAGTGCCAAAAACTGCAATTCATCGACCGGCCACTGGGGGCTGGTTGCAAAACAGAGCAAATCCCCATAGACTCCCATGTTAAAATGCCCAACTTTACAGCTAAAATAAACATGTTCACAGCCTGGAGCTAAAAAAAAACCTGTTTTGGTCTCCATGGCTTACTTCATCATTCATGATAACTGTACAGGGTGTGAATCTTTTTATAACCATCCCGTTCAAATGTAATTAAGGCTTAAAGTTCTGCATAATTAAGGGTGTGGCCACTTTGTCTGACAGGCTGTCTGCTTGGCCTCACCGCAGGCCGCTCAACTTGACTTCCTTACTGTGTTTAAGGTGTCAGAGCCAGCTGGTTGGAGCCTGGCGGAGATATTTTTTGTACACATACCTGAAAAATAATAACGCTTGCTATGCAGATAATTGTACCAACTGACTGACCAAGACACCAGTGAGTTTTCGGTGAGTGACATTCTGTTATTACTTTATTTATTATTTCTAATTAGCACATATCGTTGTTTGTCTGGCTTGTTAGCCTAGCTCGGTATCTTGCTATCCGGTTGCTAATCTGCAAGCACGGAAGTCCATACATAATACAGAAGTGTATTATGAAGGGTCATAATAATTTTCAACAAAGGGTGTCTTTGTGAGTTTAGAAAATAATGCTCCACCATGTTAATGTTAGTTAGCTAAAGTTATGCTATGTAAGCGATACACTTGCCACACGGGCAATGTAACATGAAGGTAACGTTAATGCTAGACTTGGACAGTAATGTTACATTAAAAAGTTTGAGGCTGTGTGCAGTTACATAAAAGTGTATGTGTGTAACTTGAAAATATTAATGTCACGTTTCACCTTAGTTCCAGGAATACCTAATTCTACCTAGATGTTGTGTCGTTGGTTAAGCTGGAGTTGGTTATTGAGGCTATACGACAGGTTAACATCAAATCTGACGGTCCACAAAATCAAATTTTGTTATTTCTATTAATATCATTGCTAAAACAGGCGATTGATTGTGATCGGCTGTTGGATGAAACGCCAACATGTAATGTTTGCAGCTTATCCGCTGCATTTAGTGTTTTCACGTCGTCTTTAACATTTACTGAACTTAACTGTGTACATGAGTGATTGTGGTATGACAAAATTCTGTGTTTGACTGTCACATATGAAAAATAAGTGCAAATGCAACAGAAAGAATATGAGGACTGTGATATCCACCACCTCTTTTTTTAAAACAAAAGTCTGTGAGGGAGGTTACTTAACACATATATTCCTTCACATATCTATTTGTCTGTGTAAAGTTTTCCTCGAGGTGATTCAGACAGGCTGGAACAGTGATGTTAAATCACGACACGACAGAACTGGACTCCTAACAAGGCTTCACATCTGTGCTGTGAACACTTTGAGACTCATCACTTCAGCGCTGACCTCAGGGTACAGAGAACTTTTTTTATACCTCATAAAGAATCCGGCAAGTTACTGATTTAAATTGATGAAGTATTTATCGTTATTATGTACAATACAATGTTTAGAAGACTATTTGTAATTTAGGGGTTTTGTTCACCTAATACTGTAAGTCCATACAAGGTATTTAGTCTTCAGCTGAAGCAGATATTCATTCACCTATCCTGTCAAGGTGGTATATGTATATGATTCATTGTGATCCGCCATTTCTTAACAAAAGTTTTTGTCTTTTACTGTAATTCAAAAGG